>NW_027526295.1:125741509-125894009 GCF_048455015.1 Haemaphysalis longicornis | reverse complement strand
CAACCAGCACGTGTGGTTCTCACGGAATCGAATCCTCAGGTCTAGGAATCGAATGTTGCCCCCGTCCGGCATCTCGTAAGTAACAACAAGCGGATTGAGGCATTGTTTGAAAGTTTCTAGTACCTGCGCGACATGAGGGTGAAACATTTGCGGATGACAGCGCAGAAAAATCAGATAATTATCCACGTAGCGGAAACCCATTACGACGGGAAATTCGTTCAGCCGTTCCTGCACTGCCCTGTCCACCTTCGCCAATAGCAAATCACTCAAAAAAAGGTGCTATGAATGACTCGGTAGAGATGCGTTCTTTTTGAATGTACACTTTCTCATTCCATTCTACGAATGTCGACGTAAGGTACAACGACAGAAGGTCTAGGAACCCTTCATTGCTCACGCGAGCTCTCTTTTTAGTGAATATGTTGAAGGGACTTTTATTTTCTTCAAACAAACAGTGAAATTAGCGCATTTTTTGTAGCGCACCAGCCCAACAGTACAGTTTACCGACGTTAAAGCATCTTAGTATGGCTTTTCTGGTGTATCAGCCAACAAAATTATTACCCTAAGAATCAGAGACATAAAAAACGTAGAATGATAATTATTCCGCTCGTATTCGATGTGTCTTCTGGGAGGCGTCTTTTTTGCATTGTCAAAGAACCCAATTTTGAAACCCTAAAAGCAACATAAGTATTTTGCAAAATCATCTTTAACACCGTGCGGTTGCAAGTAACAAGGAGTATTTGTTGATAAGGGTGTTTATTTTAACCGCAGAAACTACGACGTTAAATAAACATTTTTTGGGTGTTTTCCGGCAGGCAGCACATTATAGGATGTGCTGTTCCGTACAGCAATATTAAGTCTGCGGCTCTACGAAGACTAAATCTTCAATCACACAATATATAATTGAGCGTCAATTAATGCTGGTTTAACTGTACGAATACCCTCGCACGAATTCTTACTGTCAAAATTAGATTTTGATTCTACATGTTTTAAATAATGCTTTTGGAACACAGCGGACGTAAGCACACTTGGTTAAACTACAGAACTCGTAAACAAAGTTACGTCCTGCGGAAATTTCACTACGTGGACAGCTGAAATGGGAAGCGAGGCCATCGAGAACGACAGTGACCCTTAGCGACGAAAGAAAACATCAAATCAAAAGTGCAGTTCAAATGTTCACATGTAATCCGCTTAGGCCTTGCGGTCAGGCTTTCATCGCGGCCATAATAACAATTCGTATACATTTAGAACCAACCGCGCGGCAGTGAGGAGCACCGTAAGTAACGGAAAGACTTCTAAACAAAGAGTAATGTGTTTAACAAATATGTTGGTGCTGGAAAGGTTAAGCTTTGTTCGTTTTATTAGTGTTATTGATAAATCACATTTCCGAAACTTGGAAAATACCTTCCTTGGTATAGGAACACCGCCTGCCATTTTTTTAAACGGCAGGTGGTGAGTAGATTTGGCAGTCTTATCCATTAAAATCTCTAGTGATTGAATGTTTGTCTTAAGTGGCGTGACAATGAATAACCTTTTTCCAATTCCTAGCTTGGAAACCGTGCAAATATGGTTAGCTTTCAAAAACAAACCATGATATTTTGACAATGTATGTACTGTCAGCGATGAGGTGTAATTCTTTTCGAAAGGTTGTCAGTGTACATCTCATGCGCTAGTCGTGAGGAATTACGCCCCTATACCAAGATAACCAAAGACGTTCTGTACAAATATGCCTAAGAAACCTTGCTTGACGAGGTAAAAGAGTATTAGTTGAATTGTCGAGATCAACAAAATATTTATAAACAAGGGGCCTCCGCTACTACGACTTAAACAAGTATGAAGTCAGACGAAGCTAGATTGCATTTGTTGAGATGTTTGGCAGTGTGTTTTCGTCTGTGACTCCAGCAACTGCGCCGTCACAAGCGCTCCTCTTCAGTAGACCACGACCGGCTTTACACTTAACAATCCCCGCATTCTGAGTTATTCCGTGAACCAAAGTTTTTTGCTTGATTGGTTCCCTTCAGTACCTTCCGACGCCACCCCACCGGATTGCGCTGCATTTGATCGCCACTTGTGAAGTTGTTCGGCATGTGCCCTCTGCTATTCGTCCGCTGTATTCGCGCTTGCTCCGCGTGCCACCATTCTTAATTGGTGTTTTTCCTGGCCCAATAAACTTGCTCTTCGCTGATTCACCGTAAGAAAGTGCACACATTCCGCGCCCTCTACGGTGTAGCTAAATCAGGACCATTTTTTCACGCAAAAACGCTACTTGGCTAGGCAGGCGAAACATCCAGCCGGACGGCGTCCACACAACGACAATGTCGTTATCGTTAGCAAGAGGTGCCTAGAACGGCGCTTTTCCAGCACGTTTCATCTTGCTGCACGCATTTCATAGTGGCGAGTGAAACTGAAAAAAGAAAACACAAAAAAAAACATTCGCGCGCTTTTACAAGGCGTGGACCATAAAAAACACAAAAACGCAGCACTAAATGGGCACAGTTCGATTTACTGCCACAAAAAAGCAAAACAGGAAGAAACTCTCGGTGCTCGCTCAATTCCTATTGTCTTGCGAGACGCTACATAATATGTACATCACAATAAACATACAACAAACGTGCGGGCACCAGAACTATCGCTCGCAGGGTGACCTTTCTATCGTATGGAAGCACTCTCGCCGCCGCATGATTAGTGATTCGACAACTTTCTTAATTGAGCCTAATATCTTGGTTTTAGGTATTAGTCGACATCGGCGTGAGCCGCGGCGAAAAACCTAGCCAGCAGATTTTATTTCGCGTTCTCAACTCACGTTTCTAATAGCACAACTCTTCCTGGTCAATACTTTCTTGAAGGAAAAGCGTGGTGACACGGGCACAGCGATGTGGAGAACGCATAGCCTAGCGATGAGAACAAGCGCCAAACGCACGTGTAGCACGTTTAACGGATTTTCCGATGATGCATTTAAATATGCCAAGCGTTTTTAAACTACGAATTCTCGTGGCAATGTTTATACTTGTCCAAATTCTTGATAAAGCAGAAAACATTATTCATACATGAGACACGACCTCCATAAATAATTTATTCGTTCTTTTGATTACAAATACGTGGCTGCATGATTTTAAGGATATCAAATGAGAAATACATCTTGAAAAAAATGTTTTGACTTCGAAACAGAAAAAAATGCTCGCGGAGTCTCCTACTAGGAGTCTTTCAAGTTCACAAGTAGGGAAACCTTCCAGTAGATGGCTCCAGTAGTGGAACATGGCCTAATTGAACTGTCGTGAACGGGCATCGATCTGCTGGCTTTGATAACTTCTGTAATCCTTCGCGTTGTGATTAGGGAACGCGCGGCGGCTTTAATGTTTATGTTCAGCGTTTGCGACGATCGGTCAGTGCCGCTCGGCCGATTTTTTTTTTGCGTTGCACTTTTTCTGAACATATTGTCATGTAGACTACAACGACACAGTTTTTTTCGGCAGCAAACTTTATTGCAGTGAACTTGTGCAACGCTAAGAACTGAGATTGCACAAGCTGCTACGAAGCAGTGAACAACATTCCGTTCACAGGCAGGTTTCAGCGAATCAAATGCCGCCGTGTTTGCTGTGCGAGCTTTTATCTTTCGTCGTTAATCATCCGAGAGCCATTGAATAAGATCTCCAACCTCGGGGATCAAAGACGAACATTCTATTACTGTGACCACAGGGTGATACACCATTCCTATGAAATTACATATCCTGCGCGGCATACAAAAGAAAGACGGAGAAGCGCATTTCACTTGCTTAGATAAGACAGCTACACGGGGCCAGACGCTGGCCACAAAACACAGAAAAACAAAAGAAAAAGCATAGTTTGCGGCATTCATATAGTGCGAAATAGCAGCAACCACCCGGCATATGATTTGTTTCGACAGATGTCCATCGTTTTCATAAACGGGCAGTGGTTCGAAAAATCCACAAGAAAACAGTGGTTCTCATCCAAGGCATTGATATGGTAGGCTTTTATACCCAAACCTGCCATTTGTTGTGCTTCTAAAGCAACTAGAGGAAGATGACACAAGCTTGGCTTCAGATGTTGGGAAACAGCTGGTTCAGGAGTTTTCATTGAATAAAGATTTCTTGGCTGGAGTTCATTGTGGCTTCGCACAAGAATTACTGCGCTTCATCCAGAAAATACCACCTTTTGGAGCTGCTATACATGCATTGGAGCGCTTCTTTTGAAATTTCTCCCGTGCCCAGTGAAATTCAGGAACATAAAGCTCTTCCACTTAAAGCTGAACTCAATAAACTTTGTGAAGGCTTCAGTTTATGTGAATTGTCACGAATAAAGTATGCTAGTCGCGGAGGCGCATATGGTACCTGTTTAGTTTAACTGCGTACGTTGGCATTTTCGTACGTAAGATTTCGGTACGGATTGACTAGTATATTGTAGGCGCTGATGGTTATTCTAGGTCCCTACCTCTACCACCGGCATTGATTGATGACACCGCTATATTTCTGCCAGAAGTTGCCGCGCGCGCTGGCAACGAAGCGAGGCTGCCGAGGTTGAGGAATAAATTTCATCCAGCCTAACGGAGGGCACTGTACCTACCAAGCAGATTTTGGCGTTCCGGGTCTCATTGCTGTTGGCTTCTTTGCGCTACGAGGTATCATAAAGCGCAGTGCTGACTCACACTTATAGTTGCGCAACTTCACTACTCTCTGCGCATGCACCCATGATGTTGCATTAGAGCGACCTGCCTTCATTTTTTCTCACCACGCAAACTGCTACCTCTCGCTGATTATCCGAAATCATTGTTTGAAACTAACACATCTGCATAAATGTCCAACCAATAAAAAAATTACACCATCTTCCCGTAGGGGAATCCTGAGTAGTATGCGAAGCAGGCATGGGGTCGATTCAAGTGCCCATTAGTTTTCAGTTCGTCTTTCCGCGAGGTTGATGTACGTAGCTACCGTTATATTTACCATTTGGTTTTCATGGTAACTACCACAGTTTTCACTTACTGGAACTACGAAATGGGAAATTGCGTTGACCCCATGGCTGTTTCGCATACTACTCAGGGTTCTCCTACGAGAAGATGGTGTAATTTTATTGGAGGGGGTGGATGTGATAGAGTGGAGAGGCATTAAATAAAGAGATAGACAGACGTTGTACGTGGTATAAGTTTGTCTTTATTTAAGCATTATAATCATCATGTTCAACGTAGGTGACGTTGAGCTGTGGTTTGCGTTCCGCTTTGATTATGACCGCCTTATCGTCTGTGAAATGGAAAGTCAAGGACTGTTCTAGTGGATGAACACTAAAGTTGCTGAAGATGAGGTCGATGCACGTTCCCCGGATGGTTGTGGGCTGCTTGTAATCGCGGCCCGCCGAGACTCGCCGACGCACGCCGCTGCCGACGACAAAGAAACGTCGAAGGCGCGTGAAGCCTGCTCGTCTCGTGCCGGCCCAGGAAGACACCGGCAATTCTTGTCGCTCCAGGAGCCCTTATAGGGGAAGAGTGCTCATGTCGTGCCGGCCTAGGAAGACACCGGCAACACTGTCGCTCCAGGAGCCATATAAGGGTCCAGGAGTTCAGCAAGCCCAGCACGCGCAGTGGGGGTGTGGACGGCGCAACAACGACAACGACACGGGACTGAAATAGCCCCGACCATGAGATGCTACGCATCTAAAAGTAGTTACCAATAAATAACACTGACTAGGGACCGTCTGTGAGCGTTAGCAGTTCGGCTGAATAAGTATAAAAAAAGACAGATCAGTCCCTTGCGAGATATACGGCGCATGGCTAGATGGATTTGCTAAACGGTGTGCGGTGGTGGTTTCACTTGTAAAAATAAAACAGGCTGATCTTTTACAAACTTCACGGGGCATACGCAAAGAGTAATGTAGTCAGATCAAGTTCAAAACACCTATTCTAATTTTGACCGATTCATGAGTCATGATGGCGATCACGAAAAGAATGGATGGAGACGTACGTACGTACGTAAAAAAATATGAACGAATAAATGCGTCCCGCAGAGGCCGGCACAGGCATTGTAGAAGTAAGCATTTGTTGACTGCCGGAATATCTCATTAATGGCCAATACAGGAGTGTTGGACACGGTGTTGCAGGAAAAACATAGTGGTATAGGAATATCATAAGCCATTCATGCTCGTCTAAAACGCTATGTTAATGACAGCACAAGACTTGCAATACTTTTGATGCACCACCTAACCTCAAATACCAAGTTTTGGTAAATGCAGTGCAAAAAGGTAATATTCACGTTATGTAAGTTTTATTCTACAAACTTCCATTCATGCCTAACTTTTTTGGACAGTGCTGCGGGAAGTTTGCCATTTGCTTCCAGAAATCTCCGTTGTAGCTTACAATCTTTTCGCATTCCCTTTTCACGAAGTTCTAGCGTACCTTTTTACCAAGTTTCAATCTCGCAGCACCAATAGTTCAAAAGTTATAAACGATTTCTTTTTCTTTGGCGCGGGAGCGACTGCACTCGCTGTGACACAAGCAAGCAAAACATATCTAGCTAACTTCCGCGTGAAGGTGACTCCTTACTCGGCATACTCGTGTTATCGCGTTGCCGTTCCCATAGTTTGACAAGTTAACTCAGCTCTCCAGGTGCATTTTTGGTAATGTTACAGCCAAAAGCCGAAATGTAAACAAATCACAGTCGCTGTACCCATAAGCGGGATAACCGCCTTTGTAAATCGCAGAATAAGCAAGTAATCTACAAGGTTAGGCCTTTAAACTATTGAAATAAGTTAAAAAACGCTTCCTCCACATCCGACAGGCACATAAAACCATGGAAAGGCCCAATAATAACAGCGCTCATCAAAACGCCGGATAAATAAACTGCAGTAACCACAAGCCTAACGGGCCCAGCAGGCGGGGTTAATTTTGAATTACAGAAAAAAGTTAACTATTCAGCGGTTAAAGATTGTTCGAAAAAAGTCCAAGAAGATCTCCCGCAGCATCGAACAGTCGCTGTCCTTATAAGCGGGATAGCTGCTCGTGCTCCTTCGTAACATCAAGTCACGCAAGTGAAAGAACTGGCTGTGGCTTAACTGAGGTATGGCTGCGTGTGCTTAGCGGAAGGTAGGGTGGATGATTTCGCTTAGCTTTGCTCTCTGTACGGTTACGGCGCTTCGCGATTTGTGCGGCTCGGTCTTCCTCCGTCTCATCGGCTCTCTGCCCCCTCTTAGTTTCGCTCCAACGATGAAGGCTGGCTTCGTTCAGTGTCTCCAAATCACTTTCCATATCTGACGACGGATCCCACCGATCCGCCCCTTGTATATATATACAATTTTTCATCTTTATTTTTTGTTTATGATCTCAGTTTTTGTATTTTTATTATTTATTTTTATGCATTTCCAATGGTAATTTATTTTCTATTATTTTTATTTTTACTTTTTATTTATATTTATTTCATTTTTTGGCGCGGCGAGTGGCGCTGCCAGCTGCGGCGGCTAGGGAATCGCTAGGTTCCCTAGCCGCCGAAGGTTCCTTGGGAACCCCTGCCAGCTAAGAAACTGCTCAGCTCGCGGTGCGGCCACCAGCCACAGTTAAACGGCAAGAATACGGCCATTGTCGCTGTCGCTACAAAATTCCGAATAAGTTCAGCTCTATATCACAACCGCCGTTCCCATACTGTACCAGGAGCACGGAGGGAGTTTGGTGTGACCAAGGTAACCTCGCTAAAATTTGAATACCCCGCCAACCCCTGGGTGCATAAATAACTATTACTTGCTGTGGCCGCAACAGCCAAGGGCTACCGAGGTATCTAATCGGATATTATGGAAAAAAACAGGAAATAGAGTTTTTGAATCCCTGTTGCGGTCCCAAGGCTTCCTCTTTTATGAGTGCACATGCTTGCCGCACCTTCGCGCAAACCTGCCAGAAGGCCACGGTTGTTTTATTAACCAGTTTTTCGTCCTAGAATAATGTTAAAATTGGGAGGAAGGACGATAATATACCTTCAGTGGCCGTTTGGCCTGTTGAGCTTCAAACTGAACATGTATCGCAGCTATACACTTGCGCACACCACTGACTCGCTTTTATAACGGCGAGATGTCAGTGGATTTCTCACCAAATAGCCAGACCCTCAGCTTATTCCTTAATAACTGCGCGTAAAAAAGTAAGAACGAGAAGCGCTGGCTCAATGTCACTGCATGCGTGCGCGGCAACGTCGTCTGCGGGAAGTTTTTGTTGCTTTCTCTCTCTTATACGTCTGGCTTGGTGCCGTACCTATGCAGGTATGGAGTGCTGCCTACTCCGGAAGTAACTTTTATCCCGGATGCCGAAGTGGCTACAGTAGAAAGTGTTGTATATTTGTCTATTTGGTTTCGGTTCCCGATCACTGCCGCAGGTGGCGCCAGTGTTGTTTAGGTATATAAGCATGCGCAAGTTGGAATAAAGAGGTCTTTTGTTACGATGGGCACTCAAGTTGTCTAGTCCTTCATTCATCGGCGGCACACGCCGCCACTACATTGGCGACGAGGATGCTCGTTTAGGAGGGGGCGTGATTTTCGTCATTTTCGCCGACTGGTTCCCGCGCTTGAGTGTTTCCGGACTGGCACCACCGCCCCCGTTCCTGCCCACGCCTGGCCGCCCTGCTGTTGCCTGGCCGCAATGGATCCGCATCTTCGAGAATTTTCTGCTCGCATCTGGTGCTTCGGACTGTGCGCCGGACCGTCGCAAGGTCTCCTACTCAACAGCCTCGGCGTAGAAGGCCAGCGCATATTTCACACACTACCGCTTCAATCTTCGGCCAACGCTAAGCCCGGTGAGCCAACTACTAATACAGATTCTGGAGTTGTCAAGGACACTTCTCAGACAAAGCACGAAGCGTCATCATACGATACCGCTGTCGCAGCGCTGCATGCGCACTTCACGACAACAACCAATGTTGTGGTCGAACGGCGCCGTTTCGGTAGGCGCGTGCAGCAAGTCGGTGAAGCAATAAATGAGTACGTTACCGCGTTACGTGAGCTTTCTGCTACATGCTCTTTTCCTTCTCGGGAAGATTCCTTGCGTGACCAGTTCGTTGCGGGCGTATTATCTCGGAACTTGCGCGAGCGGTTGCTGCTTGAAGGGTCTTCTCTTTCGTTCGCTCGAGCTGTACTTATAGCGACGCAGTTTGAGCAGGCAACCAATGATTGCAAGGAATTTGCGACTGCAGATGTTCAGCGCATAAATGCTCGCGGAAACACCCCGCCGCCCGCACCTTCTTCCGGCGACCCCTCGAAGCGGTCACGCAGCCAACAGGCCCATTGTTATCGCTGCGGTTCACCCCGGCACAACGCTCCTTCATTCTGCTGCCCCGCCAAAGACAAGCGGTGTCATGGTTGCGCTATTATGGGTCATTTTTACTCAGTCTGCAACAGAAACGCCGCCCCGGTTTGTGAACTACACGGCGAAAATTCGATAACTGAAGAAGTATTCAGCATTCTGGCTGTGACGACATCCACTCGTCCCGCAATCTACAGATCAGTAGCAGTTGGTGAAACGAAGTTAACTTTCCTCGTGGATTCAGGGTCATCCGTTTCGGTTTTGTCACATGACCTATTTAGGCAGCATTTTGAAGGACAGGAGCTTTCAGCTGCTCGAATTAGACTACTGAATTATTCGAAGAAACCAATTCCAGTGTGTGGTTGCTTCTTTTCTGATGTACGTACAATAACTGCACAACAGTTCTTCTTTTTTATGTCGTTGAACAAGGCACCTCGCTTTTCGGTATTGATGCAATCAGGGCGCTCCGTCTGCAGATTGATGGCTCGTCACTGCAGTGCCTTGAACGACAGCGGTGCGTACTAGCGCTTGAACGGAGCCCACCGCAGTCAAGGCAGAGGCGGAGGAGTCCATTCACCTTCCATCAGAATTACTCGAAGAGTTTGGTGCTATTTTTCATCCAGGACTTGGCATCGCAAAGGGTTTTGTTCACCGCGTCAAAACACGGTCGACAGTTCAGCCAGTTGCTTCAAAACTCAGGCGCCTTCCGCTCTCACTGCGGCCACGAGTCTCGGAATAACTCCGCGGCTTGGAAAAAATGGACGTGATAGAGCGAATAGAGGCATCCGAGTGGGTGTCCCCCATTGTTGTGGTTGAAAGAAAGATGGAGGTATCCGCCTTTATGTAGATCTTCGACAGGTAAACAAAGCTGTCGTAGCAGATAGTTTTCTCCTCCCTCATACAGAAGAGCTATTGCATAGTCTAGTGGGGGCAACCCACTTTTCCAAGCTTGACCTTGCATCAGCTTACCATCAGGTCATGCTTCACCCCCAGAGCCGCGATTTAACAGCTTTTATAACACACGACGGGCTCTGTCGTTTTAACCGTGTGTGTTTTGGGCTCGCGTCAGCACCATCTGCTTTTCAAAGTATGATGTCGAAAATTCTGCAGGGCTGCAGCGGCGTCCTGTTCTATATCGATGACATCATTGTGTTTGGGAAGGGGAGAGAGGAGCACATGGCGAATCTTACCGCATTTCTGAGGCGCATAAAAGAGGCAGGACTCAAACTGAACACAAAATGCGTCATTCGATACGCCGGAGCTTGGGAGCTTGCGTTCTTGGGCCACAGGATCACTGCAAACGGTATTGTGCCGTTGAAGGAAAAGGTTGCTTCCATCCGAGACACTCCAGCGCCCACTGATCCAGCCAGCCGTCGATCATATCTGGGATTGGTCGAATATTATTTTAGGTTTATTCCCGACTTCGCTGACATGGTTAAACCAATGTGCGTCCTGCTAAGAAAGCGGCAGCGATTCGTTTGGTCTGACGAGATAGACGCTAGTTTCAGAAAGACCAAAGACGCGCTAGCATCTAGCACTATACTGAGAATGTTCGATGCATCTCTTCCAGTCTTAGTGTCGACGGACGCATCAGACTGCGGACTTGGAGCGGTCCTGCAGCAAGTGGACGGACATAAACTGCACATTGTCGCTTTCGCGTCTCGAGTTCTTTCGCCAGCTGAGAGGAAATGTTCGGTAGGAGAACGGGAAGCGTTGGCCTGTGTTTGGGCGTGCGAGCGGTGGCACGTGTACTTGTGGGGACGCCACTTCCCGTTGATCACTGATCATCAAGCCTTGGTGGCGTTGCTTTCAACACAAGGAACAGGAAGGCGCCCCTTGCGGGTAGCGCTATGGACAGAACGCCTACTACGGTACAACTATACCTTCGAGTACCGCAAGGGGTCGCAAAACCAAGTGGCGGACGCACTCTCACGCTTGCCCGCGTCGTCTTTCCGGGAAGAAGAAACTCTGTTTGACGAGGTTGTATCAGTTCTCGAAATTCCTTCCTGCATTACTAGAGAACAGCTTGAGCAGTCCCAGTTGCAAGATAGCACACTGAAACAAAGCAAAATCTATGTGCAATCGTCGTGGCCGGCACACAAATCCTTATCGGCCGAGCTTCAGCCGTTCTTCAAAGTACGTGACGAACTTTCTGTGGTAGACAATCTGATCTTGCGTGGCGAACGGCTTGTGGTTCCCACATCACTCACGCAGCAGTTAATCGCTGCAGCACATGAGTCGCATCCCGGAGTGGTGCGAACAAAAGCGCGCCTGCGAGAAAAGTATTGGTGGCCGGGCATGGACCGCCAAGTTGAGCTAGCTATCCAGAGGTGTAGCATATGCCAGGAAGCAGACAAGAGCGTCAAGGTGCGAGCTACACCCTTGCAACCGGTCCCTTTTCCAGAGCAGCCGTGGCTCAAACTAGGCATAGATATTGTAGGCCCATTTGAGAGGGCGCCCTACGATTGCAGGTATGCAATCACGCATGTCGATTATTATTCCAAATGGCCCAAAGTGCATTTCTGTAGCGAGACAACAACCAGCACAGTAATACGCTTCTTAGTATCCGTGTTCGCGCGCGAAGGCTACCCAGAAGAGGTTATTTGCGATAACGGTCCACAGTTTGCATCTCGGGAGTTTGAGGAATTTCTTCAAGATCGTGGCATCCAGGTCAAACATTCGTCAGTTCAGTATACTATCCACAAGCGAACGGCCAAGTGGAGCGCTTTAACAGAGTATTATAAAGCTTCATTCAAGTGGCGGTTCTTGAGCAGCGACCCTTGCGCCAAGCGGTAACGGAGTACCTGGGTGTTTACCGATGCACACCGCATGCTACAACGGCAAGGGCTCCAGCTATTCTGCTACACGGGCGGCTGCCAAGAACTCGGTTGGATGTCGTCGGGCATCGGTCGGTCACCTTCTTTGATGATCCTCACTTGGAACTCCGGCGTTTTCGTGAGCGGGTGAAGCAAAAGCAACAGAGCAGCGAACGATACACGGACGCTCGGAGGGCTGCAAGAAAAACCAGAGTTGCCGTTGGTGACTTCGTCAGAGTGAAGAAACCCACTACTAGATTTAAAGGCGACCTAGAATTCAGCCGCCCAAGGGAAGTGATCAGCAGGAAGGGACCATCCTCTTTCCGCCTGGATGACGGCAAAACGTGGAATGCATCGCAGTTCTCAAAGGTGCCACGAGCCTCTGCCGCCCTTTATACGTGGGGAGGAAATGGTACAGCTAGGGGAGGAGGATCTCTGCGTACATGTGAGGGCCCCACCCCAGAGATAACTACGGACGACTTCAGCTGCTGCTCCTTCGGCTGCGCAGGCGCCCACGTCTCCTTCGGCTGCGCAGGCGCCCACGTCTCCTTCGGCTGCGCAGGCGCCCACGTCTCCTGAGCACGCTGCGCAGGCGCCCACGGCTCCTTCGGCTGCGCAGGCGCACAGGTCGCCTGCTGCAATGCAGTCGGCCAAGTCTCCAGGAGCAGTCACACAGCAACGCAGGGTGCCACACCGAGAAAGAGACTACCACCAGAGCGTTATGGCTACAACGTGTAGCAAGCGAAGTTGTGCTAAAGCGAATGGAACGGGCATATCCAGTGTGGTGGATTTCTTTTGTAAATGATGTGATTTTGTAGTACTATATAGCTATGTTCATTGTACAGTTTGTATTTTTGAATAGTATTTTTGCATATGTACTAACATTCTAACCTACTACATTACTAATCCATATAGCAGTTTTTAAGGAAGGGAATGTGTTGTATATTTGTCTATTTGGTTTCGGTTCCCCGATCACTGCCGCAGGTGGCGCCAGTGTTGTTTAGGTATATAAGCATGCGCAAGTTGGAATAAAGAGGTCTTTTGTTCCGATGGGCACTCAAGTTGTCTAGTCGTTCATTCATCGGCGGCACACGCCGCCACTACAGAAAGGTTCAACCATGCTGGGGACTCTCTTAGGGACACATACAGTACTCCCCAAACACATAAGGATCTGGTCACCCTGGTGCAGTAGATGGCCGCCACCTCCCACGCCGACCTACTCAACTCTCGGCCGTCTGTTCCCAGCAGCTGTGAAGCACCTGTCACGGCGGCGGTCAGAACATTAATACAGCAGAGGGTGCTAAGAATCTCTGGGTCCGGACACGCCGTCATTGGTACTTGAGCCTAGCAACTTTCAATGTGCGCAGTCTGTCTAACAAGGGAAGCTTAGCTGTACTACCAGAGGAGCTCTCAGGCATTAAGTAGGATATTAAAGGTTAAGCGAAGTTAAAAGGGAAGAGAAGGCTTGATGGAGATTACTAATGGGCATATTCTGTGCTATCGAGGAACCCAAGGTAAAAAAAAAGAACACGGGGTGGGATTTTTATTACACACAAAAATAGCAGGAAACGCGGAGGAGTTTTTCAGCGTTAGCGAGAGGGTGGCGCCCCAAGGGATCAAGCTAAATACGTTGTACAGGTTAAAGATAGTGCACGCCTATGCGCCAACAACCAGCTATTATCATAAAGCCATAGACAGTTTCTAGGAGGATGTCGAATCAGCAATGGTGAAGCAAAAACAGAATTCAAGATTGTGATCGGACACATTAACGCAAGAGTCACTAAGAAGAGCGTGAGAGTAAATGTCAGCGGGAAACTTCAGCATAAACCGTCGCAACAGTCGACGAGATGTACTGGTGGGATTTGCCGAGAAAATAACCTGAGGTTGGTGAACAAACAATTTTACAAACGAATGAATACGGAATGGACATGGAAAAGCCCCGATGGTTCAACAGAAAACAAAAAGACTTCATTTTAAGTGAAAACCCAGCTATTGTGCAAGACGTGATGGTTCTAAGATTTCGAGCAGCGATTATAGGAATGCTAGACCCAAGCTAAGGCTGAATCTCAAAATGGACAGGAGGAATCTCGTGAACGCTAATCCACCCCGCATGAAGTCAGTCAGAGCCAGATCGCAGGAGTTTAAAATAAGACTTCAAAACGAATTCTCGCTTCTAGACGAGCAGAATGACGTCCGTGTGGACAGCCTAAACAGAAACTTAACAGCGGCAATCAGTGAATCTGTAGCAGCTGTGGGAGAAGCAACATGCAGGCACAAACTAGAAAACTAACTTACCAGTACGGCAGATGAGGCTAAACTATCCGAAATACAAGTAAAACAAACGAAATTTTCGGATACAGCATGGAAGTCAACGAGGAAAAGCTACAAATACAGGGAAGCCTGAATTCAACTAAGAAAAAGCTAGCCAATGGCAAATACAGAATGTACGCACTCAGAGACAAGCAGGGTAGCATAACGCACAACTTGGACGAGATAATACAGGTAGCAGAGCGATTCTACACGAGGCTATAGGCCAGCGACGTTATACCAGGAGAACATGCTGAGAGTACGAAGTTCACTTGCGATGTCCGAGTAGTAACTGAAGAGGAGATAGGAAAGGCAATCAGAGTCATGAAAAGAGGAAAAGCTGCAGGTGACGATGGCATAACCCGAGGAGAGAGGATATATTAGTTTGGAAAAAACTGGCTCTGCTATTTTCACAAGCCTTGAAGGCTTAACACGCGCCCATAGCCTGGAAAAGCCCCATCATCATTCTCATTCACAGGATGGGGATCCCGAAAACCTCAAGAATTACTGAAGTATCAGCCTGCTATCTGTTGTTTAAAAGCTCTTTCCCAAAGTTATAGTTAACCACATAGGTGACAGGCTCGATCTCCAATAACCCATAGAGCAGGCTGTGTTTAGAAAAGAGTACTGAACCATGCATCACATTCACGTTGTCAATAAAGTTATAGAAAAATCCGCCGAGTACACTAAACCCCTTTACGTGACATTTATAGACTAAGAGAAAGCGTTTGATTCCGTACTCACCGCAGCCGTGCTGTAAGCACTGAAAGACCAGGGAACAGAGGAGACCTCCATTAAAATTCAAGAAGACATATATAAAGAATGCACGAACAAGATAACCCTCCACAAGCAAAGCAGTAAATTGCCGATCCGGAAGTTTGCATGACAGGGCGTTACCATCTCGCCCAAACTATTCACAGCATGTCTGGAGGGGGTGCTTATAAAGCTTGACTGGGAAAACATAGGATTAAAGATCAACGGGGAATACGTGAGCGATTTGAGGTTTCCAGGCAACAAGGTATTTCTGAGTGAGACTGCAGAACACCTGCAAACAATGCTTGAGAAAATACAACCACGACGCATGACCATGGGACTAAAATAAATACGAATAAACATAAAGAAATTAAGAATAGGCTCGCGGATAACGTTGTCTTCAGCCTAGGTAACGAAACGCTAGAAGTAAAAGAATACAACTACCTAGGACAGATGGTTAGTGCTGACGCCAACCACGAAAGATAAATACGGCGCAGAATAGGTGTGGGTTGGACAGCACTCGGCAAGCATTCCCAAATAATAAAAATTCAGCTACCTTAGTCACTCAAAAGAAAAATCTACAATCAATGCATACTGCTGGTTCTGACGTATGGAGCTGGAACTTGGCGCTCTACTGAACAACTAAAAAGGAAACGTAGGCCGCCTCAACGTGCCATGGAACAAATAACATAGTTAAAATGAAGAAAAAGAAATGGACTAGGGCTGGCCATGCAGTGAGGCGAACCCAGAACCAGTGTACAAGTCTATAAGAAGGGGAAGGCCAGTAATTCGTTGGAAGGAAGAAATCGGAATATCAGGGGTGGACGTTAGACTCGAGCAGCGCAGGACAGGAGCGCTTGGAGGTCAATGGGAGAGGTCTTTGTCCGGCAGTGGACCTGAGTGGGTAATGATGAAATATGAAGAAATGGTTTAGTGTTGTTTATAGATTGTGTTTTCAACGTGCCCTTCCTCGCGCTTACTGAAAAATATTTATGTCTTAATGATGCTTCTATCTAGTTCGTATTAAATAATTTGCACACCACAAGGATATTCCCACATTCCTACAAATATATTCCCACACATATATTTCCACAATGTATTCCTACATGCCTGTCGAACAAAGAACTAAAACTGACGAATTTATCTATACAGCTTGGTTTTCTGTGCACATGCGACAGTAGTGTCCTTCTACACATGGACAGATTTCATGTCATCTCAGTTGACGCCCATCATTTATTTTGAGTAGCCCTTACTGCTACATGTCGCACTTCCCTACACAAGCATCTATGCACGAACCGATGCGGCTGCTGATAAACACCGTTGTAGAAACTGGAGACACAACTCAAGTTTTTATGACCATGCAAGATGCTTATGTGTGTTATAATTAGAATAAGATATTAGGAATTCATTTTGTGTCGAGCGGGAGCGAACAAAACCGTGCCTTCAAATATTATGGTGTTTTTATACACTATACTGCGATTCCTAAAATATTCCTATTCATTATCGTGAACGATTTAAGACGTGAAAATACCCACATGAGAACTAGCCATACGCTTCTATTACCCGATATGAAAAACAACTCCTAACCGAACATTCAGAATAACTCTGACCATTCTGTTGACCAAACACTATCGAAATGGCTTAGTAATTGAGCGCGATTCTTCCGTCCAACAATTGCCATTCGCTGCAGAAGGACTCTTAATCCTTTTTAGATGCGCACAACTAAGCAGGCTGTATCTGCACTTGATCCATTCAGGCATATACTTGACATCACAAGTTCAAAGCCCTTTCAGGCATTGCTCACACTTCCCGTTACAACGTTATTTCCCAAACGTAAAAAAAAACCTTCCTGTTCTTGAGCGTAAACACCAGACTGTTTTTTCCAGCTCAAAAACGTGAAAGAAAGAGTATACGTTCTTTTTAAGAATTATGGTACAAATGAATTCTACCACTGCCAGTCCGGGCAAATCATTTACAGAAAATCTGCATGGTGGAATGTAACCTTACGCTGGCTACCACCTGGGAAGGAAAAACTGTGAGTCACCGAATATTCAAGCTGTTTTGCTAAATACTTTTCTATTTACACATACTAATTTTAGAGACTGATAACTACCTAATGTTACCCGCTAGGAACTGCTACAACACACGAGTGAACGTGTCGGCGAGTGAAGATGTGAAGAATAATCCTAACAATTACAGAGACCTCTTGACATTTTCAGCTTTACCACGTAAGTACAGTGTGTACCTATAATTAAACACTGGCCAGCTTCATTGTATTTATTTGGTTAAAAACCTACAGAGGCAGGTGCCCAAGCACCACAAGCATGTTCGGCTAAGCATGAGCTGTCCATCTATGGGCGGGTAATTTCTGCTCGGCCGTTGACCCATCAGAGTGTAAAGTCCATACTCAAAAGTGGGCCTTGAACGTGTGCTTAAAGTTCCCTGGTGCAACCTGAACAGCTGCTCACCTTTAACTAAAGCATCGCCAAGGGGCCTCCTTCGGCCGCCAGACTTTGCCGTCGTCTTGCCGTTATTTTATTGGCCGGCGGCCCTTCAACCTTTAACAACGCACGGCCGTTCAACTTTTAGAGACGACGGCTATTCATCCTTGCTTGGGGGCCAGCTGTTGAACCAGAGCCGCTCAGCCATGGTTGAACTTTAGCCATGCAAAATATTCGTCCGGCCGAGGCACTGCACGAGGCATATTAATTGTGGTGCTGCCACTTTCATCCAGCCCTAGAATGGGTATAGTCGAGCTGTTTCTACAGCCAAGTGCAAAATTTATAACCTCGTAACAGCAATCAGTCGTCCTTTTATGGAAACAATAATTTCAGCAACTGACAAAGACTGTTGATCACAAAATGTGGTGCGGATTTATTTTCTCAATTGCTGCTCCTACACTGATGCTGCTTCCATTTCATGCAACCGCTACTGTGGTCGTGTACAGAGTTCCAATGGAAACCACAGCTTCCATGCTCAGGAGCACCTGCAGTACAAAACAAAAAGAAAAAAGAATGACAAGTTACAACTCTGCACAGCTCACACTGTCACCAAACTAAGAAAGGCAGTTCGAGGCACCTACAGATATTTACACTGCTAACGTGCAATGTATCTTGCTTTAAACGGATCCTACAACACTCTTCGAGCAGTGGAAGTACACCTGCACGACGTTTAGATTACACTGCGAGGAATAGCTGAGCCAAATATTACACGTGCACGTGAAGCAGTGGGCGCGCAAATCACCGTGAAAGAGGCGGGAAAACCAACCGCACTCTCTTCAATTTTGCTCCTTATACACCCCTGGCATAGCCTAAACAACGTCAATACGGCCATGGCTGTAGTATTTGCTGTCGCTGGTCAACTTCGTGGCTTATTTCTTTCATTTCCTGTTCGTCGGCGCTGTGTACCAACCACTTCTAAGCGTGAACCTGTACGTAAAGTTTTGGGGGGTCTGTTGTGTTTTGAGTGCGCAAGGAGTTTGAGTGACCGACTAAATAGTTCCCGTTCAGCGAGATCACTCGACAACAAACGTTCATTACTGTGACAACGCCATACGTAGGCAGCGATGCCTGCTTTTTTGTGGCACCAGACGGGAAATAGACCACTTCACTTTGCGAAGAAAAGAAAAAAAAACTCCCCGGTCTGTGATACAGCGAAGGCCCCCCAAAAGAACACCGTGAGCCGCACCCCACTCAAGGTGAGAGCGCACAACTTTCGCGCGTTCAGCCGAGGTGCTCCTGAACTACAAATTGGTTAAAGAAATGAAATAGTTTCCAAAGAAACAGAACCCGAGAAAGCATTAGGAAAGGTTTTCAGCCAGGAATCAGAAAAAAATGAAAATGTGAAAACGCTTTTATTGCAAAGCTCAGATTTTTAAACTATTCCCGTGTTTCCTTTTTTTCTCAAGGGAAGTTTTAGCTCCGAAAAGTTGAGCAGTTGCATATTGTAATTTGCCTTGTTCAAAGTGGCCCAGCAATCGAAGGCACACGATAGTGCGGTGAAACCGCCCAGACGCATATATAAACAGAGCTCGTGCGATAAAAACCTGCATACGGTACAAAACACCTCCATTCCTCACGATGTCATCAAGAGCACCAGCAATTATTTCAGACTTCCTAGCCCCCTCCGTTGCGCCTACCACCTGTCCATAAGCAACGCTAGACATATCGAGCGTCGTCAGCATCAGTAAATTTAATTTAGCTTCCGCGAACCACCCCGTGAGACTTAAGCGGAAGCGGGAAATCCAGCCGTAACACGTTTCAGCACCGAACCTTAGTCGCGCAAAGAAATGGCCAGCAAAAATGAACTTACCGAATTTTCTTTGTCCCGGCACTGCAAAACACCGCCGTTCGTCGATCGTTTTGAGCAGCATTTCAGCTTATCCTTAACCTCACGTGTTTCTAAAGTGGCAAACAGGCTTTATCCGCAAAGCGCGAACACATGTCACCACACAAGACTGAAAATGTGCCTTCCCAAATATACCACTAGCAAGCCATTATTTTGTCTTCACTATTCATTATCTTTGATTTAGCGTATTCGGTTAATATTTTTGTGTCCTCGTTCATTTGTCCATGAGTGCACATGTATATACAGCACACTGTTCGGTGGCTGGGCGCGTGTCCACGCATGACCTTCAGAATTCCGGTGATTGGGCACGGGCGGGGCTAGACCTGCGACAGACGCCAGCCGTTCACCTTTCGAAGAGCTGGAGCGTGCAGATTCATAAGCGGAGCGGATGACATAGGTTTTCAAAACAACTTTTGAACAACGGCTGCGGACAAAACACGAGTACTCTAGTAATGGACAACAGCCATTTATCTTGTGTTCCCCTGCAAGCGGAAACAAAGCGGTCGCCTGGTGGCCGTGCCCAAGCTGATCATCTTTTGTAAACCCGCTTTCAAGCAACAAGGGAGTACTCTGCGGCGGGAAACCTGCCGCCTGTCTTTTGATTGGACGTTGCTGGAGCAAGTGCCATTCATCGCCGGTGGTTGATCCGCCAGATAACTTCTGAGTAACTTTCGCTGAGGGGAAACCGTGTTGACAGTTAATGAGCGAAAGCTGACCAACTTAAGAACATTGACTGCCGAAAACGTGCGCAGAGGATGGTGGCCGTATTCTAACCGTTTATGTGATGTTCAACGCTGGCCAATTTGTTGCCGATGGCCGAGCATTCCAGAAAACAGCCGTAGGTTGGCCGGACAAGAATCGGACTTGCTGTGCTGCCTGGGTAGCAAGTGGATCTCATCAAGGGAAGAAACAAACATTTAAAATCATTAACAATTTAATAATTCAGGAAATACCGCGCCGTAGCCTCTTCACAATTCCGGTGCCCTTTAGGTAGCAATAGCAGGAATCAAGAAGGTTCGTTCTATCCACAAAAGATAGCTTTCCGGGTGCAAAATGTTTTAGCACATGCTCGCTGCGATAGAAAAGTGTTGGTAGTGCATGATCGCTTGCTTACAGAATCTCTCATTACAAAATTATTTCCCCTAATTATTTGTGTAATGAAATATTTCTTGTTTTTATAGGTCGCAATATGAAATCAACATGGTACACGTGGTAGCTCAGGTTCGAAGCAGTAAATTTTAGTCACCTGACCAGTTGTGGGTATGTGCATCTCCCAGCATGCCTGCCCTCCCACTGGACAGTCCGCCCGCAATTCCTTCGGTTGGTCTGCCTGTCAGTTCATGTGTCTATCATCGTTTATGTGTCTGTGTATGTGCTTCAAAAAAGTTGTACATTAGGGCTTGCCTTTTATTTCAGCTCTATTTGAAATTTTCTCTCGTAATGCGAATAAGTACTTAGCGCATACCCATTCACTGAACTGTGCTAGGTGACATAATTTATTTACAATATAAGTCAGTCCGTTTAAAAGCCAATACAACAGCCCTAGCCATACCACGAGCTGCCCACTCCTTCGCCGTCGTCAGTGGCGGGTAAATGTGGCGCTACGCGACGTTTGGTTCTCCTCTTTCATCCCCTGACACAGCCCCACACTGAACGCGACCATCTCGTGCCTGTCGAATAGAGTCACGACTGCGATAAAATTGGCCGATGCGACGACCACAAACCGTGGGTGAGGGCATGCTTCCACGGATGATGGTTATGTCATTTGTGATGCCGAGTCTCGCAAACAGGTTCGTAAAGACAGCTACGAAGCGTCTCAGGTATTCGGAATCAGGTCAAAGGACAGGGTCCGGGCACGGCTTCTGCTGTTTGTCTCGACTCGCGTCGTCTGGTCCCGGGTGGGCTCCATAACCTGGTGAGGGGCTGAAGACACGGGGCGGTGGAGATGGTCGAGTTGTGGTCGTCGCGGTGCTCGAGATGCTGCATACCGCTCACGTACGTCCGAAATCTATGTTTGGAAGCGTAGACGATCTATTTACAAGCGGCGACAACAGTCCCAGCCACTTCGCGAACTGCTCATTCCTTCGTCGTCGTCTGTGCTGGACCAACGTGGTGCTATCTGGGACTTCGTTCTTTTTTTTTCTTGTGATTATGCACGCCTAACATGGTATGTACACAGCATAGAAGCCACGAAAAAAGCTCATTGCTTACTAATCATCATCATTACTAATGCCATATGCCTCATCCTTATTGATTATTTACGAGCTAAAGGGGATTTGTAATGGTGGGTAAGTAACAAAGGCAAAGAAGATCATTGATTCGTAAGGCCGACAAGTAATTGTGTGCCTGTACTTCTGCAACTGCATATTAGTTCATGAGGGCGACTTTGTAAATACAATTATTTGTGAATTAGAAACTGCCCGCGTGGATCAGTGAATAGGGCTTTGTGCTTCTCAGCACACGAACAAGGCTTCGCCCGCAAACGTGGCGGCTGTTCTTCGGACGGACACGGAGAAAAAAAACGGCTGCGAGAAAACATTTTGGTGCTCTTCTAAGTTACCGTGGTGGTCGAAATGATTATAGAGCCTTCCACTACGACGCGCCTCATAGCACAAGTGTAGCTTCGGAATGTAATGCTCCAAAATTTCTCTGGGATTTTATAAACGCAAACGATCGTCAACAGAGTCGGATCTGGAAGCATTTATGTAGTATTCTGCTTAAACATGCAATATCAGGAGTGGTATTTGGCCTGCCACAAACCTGAACCACAGGTTTTTTTACTCGGCACGGCTACCTACACACGGATTATCTCTAGTCTTTCACGAGCGCTAACACAAAGAAGAGAGCTACGGTAACGTCATGATAACAAGGCCGATAAGAACAATCAGTTTTAGAGGCGCAGACAAAAATATGTTATTTCTTGATATTTTAGCCTACCGATCAAATTGGACACAATAAAAAAAGCTCGAAGAAACCTATGCATTATTCAAGGCCGTCTTTCTTTACACCGTGTCTCAGTGTCAATCCCATAGATCGTTGGTACGGCATAAGGCAGGCACTGGGTGGCCTTAGGTGATGGAAGCTCGAGAAATAGCCACTCCTTTATCGATGCCCTCGCGTGCTCTACAGACAACTTTATTAGGAAACGTTCTGCGCTCACCCCGGCATCTGTCCGGTGCATTCTTCCTATTTACAACATACCACCGGAAGCAGAGACCGGCATTTAGGTTTAACGGCAGGGAAGCGCCCTCGGGCATTCAACAGTTCTCACTAATATAAATGTGAATATAGCCGAGGAAGCATTCGAAGAACAATTTAAGCAGTGGAACTGTCAAATAAATTTTACACTACAGACGCGACGGCCGGCAGATTCACGACACCGCAGATGCACGACCGGCGATAGAGACCTTTTATTCATACCATCATTTATATAAGGAATGTAATCTAAATGCAGCCCCATCAACATGACGGGGCCAGCATGTTCGATGGATTCGTAACCCTACAATGTTTTGAATATGCAGCCCTCAATGTTGCGCATAGGGTTTTAGCATTTTATTGTGGTTGAAGCACGTATTATTGCTGTGATTTTGTGTTCATTGTACGAAGCCGGTAAAAAATAAAAATCGTCAATAGGACAGTGGCAGCCCATCAGACTGCTTTTGGGGAGGACCGGGTTTATTTCTCTTTGGATGACCCAATTTTTGTAAGGTGGCGCCATTTTTTTTACTGGAGACCAAAGTGGTAGAACAACTGTTTTGTGGCAGAACGGGTCTTTCGCCTTAACAGTAATCTGCCGCGAAAACTTTCAATTGCTATATTTCAAGCACCGCGTTGTGACGTTGAGAAAACAAGAGATCACGAAAAGTTGCGCAAGCCAGAGATGGTGAGCCCGGCATCGCCCTCGAAGAAAGGGAAAGAATAGTGCGGTAGGAGGGTCGGAAGAGTCGAGCGACCACCGGAAAATGCTGTCCAGAGAGTATAGTTTCTTACTGCATACACTAGAGAGGAATCGTGCGCTTCACATCAAGACCGTCGTTGACTTAATGGTCCCCCACCGTGTTTCATGACCGTCTTAACTTTGTCATTGGCTTGGATTGGAACATTTAAGTTACTGTAAAGTCATATACAATGCCACAAAAACGCAAAGACTGCGTATTTGTATAGGTATTGATGAAAAAACGGCATTTTATACTAAGAAAATTAAATGTAAGGCATATTTCTTTTACTGAGATTCTGCCAGAACTGTTGTCCCTACAATTCTGCAAAACGAGCTGATAGTTGAAAAATGTAAAATTTTGGAAAACTCCGATTTTGCCAATATTTCGAATAAGAAATTCTTTGAAAACTTAAATAATGCTTTAGGCGTGTACCCATAAAACCACCTTCGCGGTGAACTGGAACACAGACCGTCTGCTACAACTTTTCAAGCGGCCAATTACTCGCTCTGGCAAGGGTCTGGGCGCTGCTAACATGTGTACTGCTAGTACCAGAAATAAATGTTAAGCGAACTCTCCTTACCTCAAACATACGTATCTACATTGTGGGTTTCTATTTGCGAAAATATGTTTCCACTTAACTAAATATAATGAAGCACAGCTGTGTTAGCATGAACTAATGGAGACACCTTCCAGTTTCCAAACGAGACGAGAGAGGCAAAGCACGCCTCGGCCGTTTCGGCTGCCTAGTAGAGGTAGCAATGCATAGTAAAGAAAGCCAACCTAAGAAGACACTTAAAATTCTGACAGACATGCCAAGCCAGCAGTTGTTCCCTTCACATTAACCCCAAGGCCGATACGGTTGCCGAGGTGCACTTTCGTCCCTAGTATACTTACTAAGAAACTCTATGGTCTAGAGGGTAGGTCAAGTGGTAAGGATTGGGGCCGCCACGTTGAACGGGTAAGTTCAACAGCACCTCAACAAGGGGCTGCTGGCCATGGCAAGCGAACAGGATCAGCTTGCGGGGCTCTGCCCAGAGGCGGCTGAAGTGGTGACGACATGGCAGCAACCTTAAACGTGCAGACCAATCTGGAGCTCACCTGTAGATCAACAGGAGGAGCCTGCAGATAGCAAGTGAACGGAAGGAGCCTCGGAAGTTATGTCCGGTGGGCTGGTCAGATAGCGAGGGGCACGGAGGCAATGTTCAGCAGGAAGCTCAACAGTCGGTGACTGGAAATTCAAGCTTAGCTTTATCGTTCCCATTTTTATGGAGTCGAAAACATACGTCTAAATTACTAATTGTGCTAGCATGCTTCCAACAAAACAAATCGAACGGCCATGAAGTCATTGTACTGGCGAGTGTTTGGGACTCTACTGGAGACACGAGTTTGCGGCTTTTTTTGGGGGGGTCAAAATAAAATGTGAAGTGGGTTCCCGTTTAGAACAAGTCGGCAATCAACCGCCAAAGGCACTTGCTTCAAACGAGACATACCACACGGGAGGGACAATTTTGAGGAATAATCAACCAAGCCCAGCTATCAAAACTAACCCTCGCTTTTATGCAGTGCAATTAAACCGTACCAATGCAAAACGTCTCATTTCTGATCCTCTAGTATGGCCGAAAAATATTTTATGTAGTTTAACTGACATGCAATACAGCACCAAGGTATGACAGTAAGCTATTGTTATGGCTACTGCGGACAAAATTAAGCTACATGCAAGCTGAGGTTGCCGTCTAAGGAAAACGCTTGCTATAAGAACAGCGTAATCTGGCGCACACACCTTATCTATGTGTGCAGGAAAACGCCAGTGATCAATCAAGCACTTATTGCAAGGCATGAATCGTAACTACAGTCGAGTCCACTTATAACAATATTGAGGTGCCATGAAAATATCATTGTTATAACCGATTATTGTTATAAGCGGATTATGCCTAAAATAACAAAGAAAACGTGACAAACAAGAGCATTTAATGAGGGGAACATGATAAACAAGAGCACTTAATGAGGGGGAAGTTGCGTAAAGTTTTCACTTTTTAGCAGGTAGAAAACCGTAAGCAGTCAGCTTCGACTGCTTACTGGCCATCTTATTGACATCTTTTTGCAAAGCGTCCAACTGCTCCGCGTGGCCGAGCGGAAGGTTTTTAGCAAACACAAAATCGCGCAGGGAGTCGATCATTTGCAACGCTTCCTGATGCGACACAACCTGCATGGGTTTCGGTTCCTCCTCGTCGTCACTGCTGTCGTCTTCCGCGCCGGTGACCGCAGCGACGATCGGCTCATCGGTGAGGTCCTCATTTGTTGCTACTGCGTCGTCGGCGTGCAAGAACTGCTCAAGTCCCGACGCGTCTCCATCACCACCGTTCACCGACGACCAAAGTTCGGTCATTTCTGTTTCGGCAGGAGCGTTTTTGCAGCGTTTTTGCATTTTTGTTTCGTTCAGGGTTGGTTCCAGTGCCCACATTTACTTGTTATAACCGATATTGCATCATGTTGTTATAAGCGGTTTATTTTGCCATAGAATACAATGAAAATCTGACGGTGCCGCGGATGTCCATTGTTATATCCGATATATTGTTAAAACCGGTATTGTTATAAGTGGACTCGACTGTATAGCTCCTATGACAAACCCCTCAAACCTGAAATCGCGGTGCCGGCATCGCGACATTACTTGTAATCAGGGTGTTTTCTCCCACGCAGATGGCCTCCTGTTTCAGCGGCAGGTTATTTTCCAGAGCAGCGAGGAAAACTGTTGGGTAACGCGGGATCTTAACCGAACTAATAGCAAAGGTAAGCACTTGTTCTACGCGGCAGTTATGCACACATTTGCATGCTGTCAATATAAACCAGGTTGAACCTTTAAACTCGGCAATAAATTTGTGGGAGGACGGAGTTTGTAGCTCGTTATTTTTGGTGTAGCTGTTCAGTGAACACTGCGAATGCATACTCAATTCAGTGAAATGAAGGCTGAATCACAGCGTGGATGAACATGTGGTTGCAACAGAAGTCGTGGGGCTGTATTTTGATGAACCCCGCCCCTACAATAGGGCTGTAAGAACGGGCGAAACATGCCTCGACATCTAAGAGAGCAAAGTAGACTACTGACAGCGGAGCGCCTGCCGAGGCGGAGCTACAATCCGGCAGACTGTGGACGCCACCTTCTCCCCTTTGCTTGGTCCCATAAAAGTCCACGGTTCACTTCTCAAGGTTCAAAGTGAATCCCGTGTGCCATGTACTTCCTCTCACTCTACCCTCCACTCTCGTTGCACCTGCTCTACGCTTTCTGCAACGTACTACATTTTTTTGGCAACTTCAGTTGCCTGCAGCCTTCCCCAAGCAAAAAGCGTTGTGAAGTTTCTTTCCTAAAGCATTGCTCTCATGTTCTCACCAAAGGTTCTCTGGCGCATGTTTTAACGCGTTATAGTCTTTGGCCTCAATTTTGTTTGTTATACGTGGCTGTTAGCCGCCCGGTATCACGCGGGTTCATCTTCCCTGGAAATACGTCATTGCTCTCAACCGAATATACGACAGTGGCACGCGGATGCCGTCTCACCTGAATTTAAAATACGAAAATCAACAACCGAAATGTAGAAAGGAGGATAATCATAGTACGGTCGAGACAAAAAAAAAGATGCGTGAATCCATCATTGAAATTCGTTTTTCGCTCTGTCGGTAATAAAATTCTCGACAAACCGTCGTCAACCGTGCCTGCAACTGCTGCTATGAGTTATAATCTCAACTCCGCGATTTTTTTTAGATGCGACTGCAGCTCATTCACTCGCCCTGTCCCTCCATACGGCGTTGTTGTCCGTCCACACCCTTCCTCCTACACTATAATACAAAATAATAGTTAGCGGCGCCCGGTTTCGATTCCACGACCTTGTGGGCGGAACGCGAGGTACATGTGCTTTTCCCACTGCGCCACAAAACCGAGACAGAATCAAATGATGTGAACGCGCCTTATATCCTCGACTCATTCAAACTACGTCAAGAAGCTACTGATACAACGCATGATGGGGCAATATTAACACTTGCAATGAAAGAAAAGAAGCTCCCACTTACAGCAACAATGATGGAGTAAAGGTCGTTGCGACAGAGAAGCCCCAAGCATACCACTTAGAGAGATTGACCAAGATTGGCCAATAAAACATAATAATAATCATAATACAGAATAATCACACGCGTTCCCGACACGTTTAATGTGATTTCAGAATCAATCCAACGGAAACACCAAGTAAACCCCACGATGCGTCGCATCTACACAGGGTTCCCCTCGCGGGGAGGCGGGCGCAATTTTTATAATTCGTGAATTCGCCGGAAGGTTTGCCTAATTCGAATTCATTTCTTTGAAGCGACTCCGGCTAGTAAAGAACCTTTTCGTGCTTCCCTCACTTCCACGTTTTATGCCGCTTACTGGGACCAGTTCTCAAGTTGGCGTTTTTCTTTTTACTGACGATGCACAATTCTTGGCCGGCATTGAAAAGGTAGAGGAAATGCAACAGACATAATGCGGCAATCCTGTATTTGCTATTTAATAACAATATCGCTGTGTGATTGGCAGAGAAGACGTGACGTAATACAAACAGTTGGCGGAAACGTATTCATCAAAAATTTGCAACTTCAGCCTGCAGAAAGTCACATTGTTTGACGTAACAGCTTGCCAATGCGGATGAAATTGCCGTAAAGGAGGGCAACACAGAACACCTACCTTCGTCACCGTAAACTCCCCGTGAATCAATTGCAACCGGCGCAGTTTTGCGTGACGCAAAACTGCGTCATGCAATCGGAGCTTTGAGGTTCAGGTTCATATATATTTGTATTCCCCATAATTAAAACCCTTGGAAGGTAAATTCCATAACAGCCGTGTAAATTTCCAAGCCCATTTGTAGAACACTGTTGTTCGAAGTCAGGAAAAAAGTTTGAACCGGGAGTTTCATGCAGGCTTTTATGTTGTTCACAACAGCCATAACAAAACAACGTAATTACAGGCTGAGATTCATTCTTGAAAAAAAAAAGCAAGAGATGAGGTCAAGATAGCGTTTAGAATAAGAAAACCTTTCTTGAAACACATCAATGTGGTTAAAGATATATTTACGAATGGAAAACCTTCCCTGAAAGAGGTTTATGAGACAGCCTCAGAAGTCCCTCTGCTGTCAAGGTAATATCGCCCGCCCAGTTTCCTAGCAGATGTCGTGAGAGCATGATTTAAATCAGTTTGGAAAGCCTCTCAGTGTAGACGCTGCCATGGCTTTTATAGATTAATTGACGGCAGCATGTAAAGTGTGGAAGTGGTGACAAAATCATGTTGCATAGCTGGCTACTTCGTCTGACCTCTTCTGATTTCTTCACCCGGGCTATAAAGCTGCACGTGAGCTTGCATAGCCCGATTATGTCAATTTTAGGCTATGGCCAGGTTTCTCTTGTACATGTGCTTGAGGAGCCCATAAATTGGTTGTGATGGATCCCCAGCCTGCTGCAAAGCTTTGCACGACTGGCAGGGGACCTAAAGACAATAATAAATTTGACCATAAAGCAGGAACTAGGTACTAGCACACACGTTTTATTTGAAGTTTAATTAATGTAAGAACAAACCAGTACGCCGAATTGAAATCTACGATCAGTATCTATAGATTCTATGTCGCCTGCTGCATTCAAAAAATAACCCAAAATAAAAATGATGTTTATGAAATATTGTCGAAACAACCCGTAGCTTTTCCATACATACACGGGCAACATAATCATCCAAGAATGCCACAGGTGCAATCTCGAGGTCTGCTTCTTCAGAGAAGCTATTCATGAGCTCGATCTCGCTGGTAAGTTCCACCGCAGAAAATACAACCGGCGCTGGCGGCGGATAGGTTTGAACAGTCTGAACGGCCAGCCTGATGGGTGCGTTCATTTCAGAAGAAGCGGGTGCATTACCACTTTTTCCCGCTTGAAGAATTCCAACCCGGAAAAAAAAACTTTCCTTGTTTGATAACTTTATTATGGCTGAGGTTTTCAGCAGTACAGTTAGCAGTTTCTCCACAGTGTGAACTGCCGTCCGGGCGTCCACTTTGTCATTGGCGCCATTAAACTGCCTAAGGCAACTTAACAGTGACTCCACAGGGTCGCTGTTTAAGCCAGCGGAGTGCCGGAGTGCCCAGACAATTTACGACTATCCAAACATGCGGAAAGCACCGATTTTTCGTTAGTATTGAATGCAACATCTCGATAACATGATATGAATATTCTCTTACCCGAGTACGCTCCATAAAGAAAGCGTTGATGCCCCGTGGCACTTCTTTTGTGTAATCTCACTCAACGCCCTGAACCAAACGTCCGGGTTTGACGCATACATTTTATTCAACTTCAAAAGAACGAAGACATGCGTTTCGAACGAACACACCTTCAATACATGCTTTGCAAGTCTGAACCGCGATTGACAGTCGATCGGTTACCTCCTCCTGCCCGTCGTAAATTCGGCATGCACGCACCTCTCGCGGTTTGCGGTGATGAACAGCAAGTTGCTTAACCCTGGCTGGCACTCTGAGAAGGCATTTAGCCAGGAACACTGCACTGTACATACATGATGCGAGGTTGAGTCGCCCGTCGCTCGAGAAAATGATCCCGAGCATGGGAAGCAATGTCCACCTGAAGAAGCACAACATCGCATTTATTCGCGAGGCGAGCACGCCCACAACACACACGCAGCTTCGGTAGCTGGCCTGCTACAACGCTTCGTTCGGACACTCAGCGGTGTCACGACGATACAAAGCTGCGCTAGGGCAACGTGCCAACCACGCGACGTATTTAAGAACACAGGAGGAAAGAACTTGGTCCATCGGAACCAAATTAGTGTCCACAGAAGAGCGGAACCATGGTGGTTGTCGCGCTACTTGCCGCCATATTGTAAACGCAAGCACCCCCACTTACGGACGCTATTTTGCTGAAATAGCGTCCGCTTGTCTTCCGTCCGCTAAACGGAGAACCGGCTTAGCGTACGGCGCATGCGCAGCGTAAACCACGAAAAAAATAGCGTTCGCTAACTTTTTGCGTATGCCTGCGTACGTTATTCTAAAACTCTCTGATATCTGAGTAGCCCTGCAAACTTTCATCTTTTCTAAGTCGTGTGGCTCCACGTGAGCACGAGTGAAGAATATTTCTGGCTTGACCAGCAGCTGTGACTACATCAAATAGATTCTTAAGGTAGAAGCCGCCTCGAATCTCCATCTCCCTCCATCATCTCTTGCTCAAGGAAGTTGCTACGCAGACTTTTTATCAGGCAATTGGGATCAAATGAAAGAAAAAGTGGGTCACCCTTCTGTAAAGGGTGAGGCAAAGCATCAACAAGAGTGCTATCTCCCGAAAGACTTTTGAAAAGGGCAGTATTTGCTTGGTGATTGTCATTTACGACTCTCGTCATCAGAAATCCCACGTCTATGACAGCTTTCAGAACTTCTGTCGTGATAGAAAACAGCTCGTCGTTCTTGAAGCATCGCGTGAAAAAATAGCCAACGGGTATCACATAGCTCGTTGGCAATCCCCGTAAAACAAAGCAGAACTGGCGGTTTGCCACTTCAGGTGTCGTGCTTGACTCTCTCCGGTGCCCATGTCAACAAAGCCAAATATTTTGTCCGCTTGTCGCTCATGTATCACCTTCTTTGCGATAGCAATTTCAACAGTAATGAGCGAGCAATCATCTTCTTCCGCAACAAAGAGTTTCTTGCGCCCCACACGAATGCGCTTCTTTATCAAGGAGGTCATGCCAACTTCATCGGTCGAGTGTCCCACATACTTTTGAAGTGTGCAACACGACATGGCAACTTCAAAAGACCTCTAGCGCGCAAGTGTTCGTACCCCTTTCGCGAGCATGCTTTCCAAAGGACACAATCTCGCAGTATTTCTTGTCAGTAGGAGGGCTTTTGCTTTTTAGAATTAGCCAGATGGTTGCTAACAAACCGAGCAGATTTGTCGCCCTCTTTTGCAGTTTCCGAAACCTGTACGAAAGCTTGAATCGCCTCATCGTTTTCATACGATTGAAGGCGGTCTTTCAGTTTGTCGAGTTCGCTTTGCAATCTTTGCAGGTCATTTATTAGCGAGAATTTTTTTTTTCATTCGGGCCTCTGTTTTTTCGTGTCTTCTATGATGCGCACGATGTCCACGGTGGTGTGGCACCCCACATCAGCAGAAAGCGTACCTTCTGCGCGCGCTTTTACGGGAAAGTCAGGAGCGAGCTCTTCTACATCATTGTGATCAGGCAACGAACCTTCGCCGGGATTCTCTCTTGGGCATCTGCTTGCATCAACATCATCGTTACATTTACGACGTTGGCTGGGGTTCACAGTTCCTTTCGGCATGTACTCTGGGTACTTTGAAAACACGGTGGGTACGGTGGTCGGAAGTAAAATCCTTGTCTACGCGTTTGTCCTGTAGTCGGTTTCTAAATAATATGTAGAGCATACCAGCGACCTGTCTCTTTGTTTCCATTTGCTTCCTTTCCCTGCTGGTCCTTCGCGAGAAAGATTCTTCAGCCATTCCTCACGACGTTCCGAGTTGCTAGCAAAGTCGTGGTACCGCACTCCGTGGTCTTTTTTAGCGTTCGAGTCGCAGAGCGGCCCACAGCAGCTGCGCGGCATCGCGCCGCTTGCGCAATACTTACTGTCACTAAAACGCACACAGAGAAATGCCTCACCAATGACAACAATCACGTTTCACACCGGAACCACATGCGTTTGAGGAGCTGTGCGAACCAACGCAAACGACGTGCTTGCTGTCGCGCAGCCGTTCCAACCACTGCGCGGCCGGCTCTCCGACTCGTCCCCGGATGGTGGGGCCCTCGTAGAAAACAATGGACGCAATTGTCAACTCCGGCGAGACACGTTCGCCCATTGGCAGCGGCGCGACACGGCAGGCCGCACCTTGCTTGCGCTCGATCGAGGGGCGATGGTCATTCCCAGAGTTGGCGATTCTTCAGCCTGGAGACCTTCTTGTGCGCGTGAATGATTTTGTTTCTAGGCATGCCAAAACAAGACATTCTCCACATTTTTCAGGGATGGGAGTACGGCAGTCTGTCTCACGCGCAGCTTGGTATGTGAGTTCGCGTGCTTCTTGGTCGGTTGCATCAAGGCCTTCCAGACCCTCGCATCCGAGAGTTAATGTAAACGAAACTTCCCCAATTGTGGTACGGAGAATCATTCCGGATCGCTTACGTATTGAGTCTGTAATTTTTTAATGCTGTAATAAGACTTCCTATTAATGTTCCTTCTTCTAGTTTATAGTTTCGCTTTTTGAGTTGCCAAAAGGATGGCTCCAATTTCCGCTTCGTATGTTGCTGTGTGAGGGAGGATCATGCTGTCACAAATATTGCCAGGGTAGTCCACTGCGACGATTGTTGCCTCAGTACTTTTGTGCATTTCGGCGTAGGTGTATACTGTGTTGGCATGTTTTTGGTAGCTTATTAAAAGAAATTTTATCCTGTGTTCGGTCTTCACTGGTATTGTTTGAATTCAGGGATTTCGGTAGGGAAGAGCTTTTATGACACGTCCCTGGATTGCAGACATGCCCATCATGGCGTACAGTTTTTTTATCCCGAAAAGGAGGCGATCTTGCATTCGGTATCCCGCCCCGATTTAGTAGAGATTTTTAGCATATCGGCTGGCGTTCGCACCGCTAGGGTTGGCAGGTACAAGGACCCAACTGCGCATGCGCGCGGGTACGAAGACGAGGGCCACACCACCAGAACCAATGCGCAGACACGGCGTGGCGGGAACTGAACCAATGGGCACACGCCCAGGTAGGTCCCGGTAACCACCGCCGGTAGCCTAACGTACGATAGCCGCTATGCTAAAACTCTCAATTAAACCGATAGCGTCATTACGCTTATTCTTCGAGTTCCCAGTGCCTGTTAGCTCTATGCTATCAGCTGTGTTGATAGCAGACAAGCGCAATGTCTGCCTGTCAAAACTACGCCCTGTCTGAAGTAGCTAAAATCTGAAAACGCAACTACCACATCAGCCCACGCTAGCCAAGTTGCACCTTCACGAGCCTCCTCGCTACTCTACTCCCTATTTCGCTGCACATGACCATACAAAGAAGCTTTTATTCTCATGATGAACCACACGGCGACGCATAAAAGTCCATTACAATGAGGTGACCTAAAAGACAAAAAGGCCCTACATTAACTTTTTACGCTTTCTTTGAAACATAATTTTGATTTCGAGCAGTCCAAAAGACAGAACGACAAGAAAATAAGCTAAAAGCCACGATTGTAGCAGTCTGAGATAAACCCCGCTGTTGTCATGCGCTGAAACAAACGGCGGCCGCTGTACAGAGTGAATAAAAAACGCGTTTGGTATTACAGGAGTTTGATCGCAGGTCCATACTGCAGCAGCGCAGTGTTGTACCAACGGCGCTATATCCACACGTTGTCAGAGAAAACAAAAGTAGTCGTCCCTTTTGTTTGTTTCACATACGCAAGTGGGTAATAGGTAAGAAATCGGGAGCTTCGAGCGGCTAATGCGCTCACTTCAAGAAATCGAGAAAAGTATGAATTTAAAACGTTAAAGTGGCAGAATAGTGCCTACCGTGTGACATATGAACGTGATGGCGCGTAAGTATATAAGTGCACAGCTGCCGCGCCCAACCCTGATTCTAGGGACGATGTTTCGTGCACCAGTCTCCTAGCTGACGCAATTTCTAAGTAACACAAACAAATGAAGCCAGAAAAAGGCGGTATAGCCTAAACAAATGCCGGTCGAAGTAATTCGCGCCAAAAGACTCCACTTACGAAGTAGGAAGAGACGCAACGACCATGTAGCAGTAACGCAGTAGTTACTAAATGTCGCCCGGCTTTGGCATTCAAATCATGCAAGCAGACTCAAGTGCCTCGAGAAATTTTAGATCTACTCGGTATATGTATTTTTTCTTTCACGCAATTTCTCGACGGAATTCACACAATTTCTCGACTTCATTACCATTTTTTGAATACGTGCTGAATAGCCAGACCAAAATGAACTATCGTCCTCAACGGTGTGGCACCTTGATAACTATACTCATTTGCGATCCTACCGCCAACCGTCCACGTACCGTATTTACTCGCGTAATGATCGCACTTTTTTTTAAAAACGTTGATGCAAATTTAGGGGTGCTTTCATTAAGCGGGATAATTTTTTCGCGTAAACGTTTTGAGCACAGAAAATGCAAGCAAGTTGTGGGTCAATCTTTTTACGATAGGTCTTATGAACATAATTATACTAACAAATAAAAACAATAAAAATACGCACAGCGCCTCCAGCGCCTTTGCAATGTGACGAAAATGCAGTGTTTTCATGAATTGCAGAACGCGCCGGAACGAGTTTGGTGCGAGGTGGCAACAGTTAGACCAATAAATCGCTGCCACTGTCACAGTGCCGGACATCAGAGCAGATATGGCTGCCTACGCACCGACGGGAGCGCTTTTTTTTTTCTTTGTCTTCTGAGTACTATTGTATTTAGTGAGTTTCTTCCTCATTAATATTGAACGCATGCTTGTTGATATCGCTAATATCAGCAAGTCTCCCGCAATAACGTAGCCGTGTCCACCTTGAGAGGGAAGGAAAACAGGTACTCACGACCATTATCAGCTAGACGTGGCACACATACCACGTATTGCTGCGTCTAGTTCAGAGCACGGTCATGGCGCGGGAAATAAAAAAAATGAACTTTGACGACAAACTTCAGGGGTGCAATCATCACGCGAGTGCGATCATTACGCGAGAAAATATCGTAGGTAGACACTCCAATAAACTTCGGGTGAGCGCTTTTCCGAATAGCTAAGAGATAAAAAAAGTAACCTACAAGGAAGTCATTTCCGTAAACCCCTCCAAAAGGTTCAGCATAAGTACTGAGAAAGTACAGAATTCCGATATGGATTCTGAACTCCTCCGAGCAGCCCGATTTCATTTAACTGGCGCACAGTTTATATATTTTTTCCTAGTACGGGAACGGTAAAAAATGGCAGCATCTTCACTTCGTAGATGATCGCAAGGGTGCGGAGTACGGAGACTCAAAATAACATCCACGTTGCGCCCCGACCGTCATTCGATTTGAGCCGTGAGTTGCACTTTGATTATTCCCTAAATGAAACTGCAACTCATGGCTCAAATCAAAATTCGCTTGATTTTCGCTGGATGGTGGTCTTCGGCCTGATAGACGCGGACGGACATTTTGACGTCCTAAGGTACCCCGCACCGTTACAGGCGAGCGAGAAAGCCGTTTGACTCTCGGGTATTGACTCAGGGTCGTAGTCCAATGGGTAAGACGACTGACGGTAATTCTGTCTGGTATACCAGACACAGCCTCGAATCCTACCAGTGACTTGAGATTTTTGCCATTGTAATCGCTATGCGCACGGACGTGGACGGACATTGTGCGGTCCTAAGGTACTCCGCACCTAATGATGTACTCTTACTAACAATTCCGTTTTACTCATCTGCAAGCATGAAGTCGATGTAAGGTCGGGACATTTCTTTGTCAATGCTAATTACTAGTTGAAATGAGAGTATCGTACACCCGCATTCACCCTTTTGTGATGACATGCATGAGATCTTTATACAGAATAGGAGCAGGCATAAAGCGGTTACAAAGCTAATAATGTCCTTTTTTGAATGCCTTGGTGAATGCGAATTCAGGACGGGCGAGTTCATGCTCGCACACACTCTCATAAAAAATTAAAAAAAATTTAGGATGTATTTTAATGTTGCGGTATTTTTCTTACTCAATACATAATTCACTTTGCAGGACGGAGGGAGTGCGAATTATTAGTCAAATCAAGTGCCATAACTACGCGCATCCCGACAGAATGTGTGGCTAATTTCAAACGGAAGTGTGGTGACACAACTCCTGGCAGCTACATAACTGGATGCAAGTCCTTAGAAGATGACGAGCTCTCGTGTGGTCCAAGGCCTACAACCCCAAGACCAACGACACCGCCCGTAACGGTGACTCCTCCGAGTTGGTGTCCCAAGTTCTGAAACGCACCAAAACGTCAAACCTATTTCGAGGGTGCCGCCAAATGCTTCATGTCAATAATTGCAAAAAGGCAAGTACCGAAAGATACAAATAAACCAAATTAAAAATCGTGCGCATCATAGTGCACTGGTAAAATGCTTGAGCAGCACCACGACGTTTTTTTCCATAAAACTTTTGAAAATCACAAGTACAATCAATAAAACTCTTCAACCACAAAATTTCCTCGTTGAGTTTGATTGGAACCCGTCTTAAAAAACATGTTTCGGCACTTGTAATTCCCATCACATCAAATTAAAGATGTTTATAAAAAAACTTCTGCGTAATTGCACCCATGAGTGAACTGTTTCTTGGTCGCTAACTCTCATTTCGGAATGATATGATGTGAATACAATAGCAGGTTGATGTAGATTTGGCTTATTATAAATTGAACGATTCGTATTGTTCGCAACCAATATGGATGGGCCGAGAGTCGCTTGTTCCAATGCCAACGCCTCATCTACAATAAAGGAATTTATGCTGTACGGCAAGGTTGTAAGCTAAACTCACCGTTTCAAAGGTGTTCGTGCTAGACAAAACGTGTTCAGGTTTCGCCAAGATGGATCGAAACATTTTCTTTTTTGACCTTGTAATACTATCTTTTTACACCTGCAGCGCTGCATCGCGCAGTTTTACTGTGTTCACGCTGTAAAAGGAGGGATATTTTTTCTCGTGAATAAGAACCGGTTTGACGGCTCCAGCTGAGCTTTGTAATTCACTATGTTAATTCACACCGGTTCTGCACAGTGTACATTATCGTTTCTTTGTGACGGAATAACAAACCTAATTCTAAGCGTTGCCAAACTTTTCCTTGGCGTCCACCGCCTCTAAGCATTACTTTGCCAGTATTTAAAGAGCCTAAACAGATACCATCAGACCGACGGCCTCTCCCAGTTGTCCGCCTTGAACTCTAGGTATTCTGGCATCGGAAGTCCTCCCGTAGCCAGGAAAACTATTTCAATTCACTGTAGTAAGACACGCTTCCAGAAAAGTTGCCCCTAACAGAACTTAGCGCTTTTCCGGTCGCACTTAAATGTAAGAAAATTCCCAGTATTATAAAAAGCAACGTTCCCTTATTATTAGTCACTCGAAACGCTGTGTGTGAGCAACTTCCTCAGGCATTTCGTATTTAAGGAAGCGAGCGGTAGGCTTGTCCCGAGTGCTGAAGCTCATGCCGCACAGAAGCCATTTCATCTTTTATATCCTTCAAAAAGAGGTCAGTTATAAGCGGAAGGTTTGGAGTAGGATTAACCTATAATAGTGCCCGTTCAGCTTCGATACAACTTTTGCCTTGTTGTGATATATTTAGGGCAGAAGTACTGCGGCTTCCTTTCAGCCTCGCCTTTAATCCAACGCTGTGTCCTGCAGATCGCGCTCCCAACATTGATGAATTCATGCAAAGGTGATTCTGAAACACCGAATTATTTGTGAATAAACATCATTTCGGAAGGTTCATGCTCTTATCTGTACACACGCTAGTTAGAGTTAACGTCTTGTTGTAATGGGCTCTTTAGATCCCGTTACAACAAGAATTAACCCGGACGTCAGAATTGTAAAAAGCGGGTCGAAGCGTCTGCGCTGTTCCATTGGCGAATGCGCTCCTGTGCCTAGCCCCTTCGCCTCTGTCATGTAGTGGTAGCGTGATGAACGAGCGGTGAGCAAAGTGCTACTTTCGTGTTGAGGACAAAGGCACGAGAGCAATACTTATCAGCTTTACTGCACGGCGAGAGATGAACGGCTGCGATACAGTAACAGCCTGGAGCCGACTTTCAGAGCAGCGACATTAGTTCAGCCGCAAAAGTCTAATGATGCGGACTACCCAGAGGGTGGAATTTATACACAGAAGCGGCAACGGTTCTGTCGCCTCCCCAGTGGTTTTGCACACAGCCCGAACAAAGTACAGAAACACAACAACACTGTTTCCCGGGTTAGTAAGAGCACGCGCATGTTGAGTCTGAGGTCAGAAAGGGGAGACAGGAGACTTCGGCGAGCGCAGTCTGTTCATGGAGTCAAGTCAGAACACACCCCCGCTTTCCCCCGCGCCTGAAACAGCGCCAGCGGGAGTTTTGTTCTTTTTGTGCTTGCTTTTCCTCGCGCACGTGCCAGCGTTGTACTGCCACTTTTTGTTCGCTTACTGTCGTAAAAACCAACTCAACGAGCGTTCCTAACAAAATGAACGCGGTCGCTGCCAGTTAATTACATATATTTTGCGTGGAATGTGCCTGCACTTCTATTTGCGCTAAACAACGGGGAGATGTATGACAAGCGCTAGCGCTTCACGACTTTCCAACGCTCATTACTATATAAACCGCTTGGCTTTCGAAGTCTTCGGGTTACGCGGCGACGACAGCCGCTGACGGAGCGCCGTGTCTCTACTTGGGCCCAGCGAGCGAGCTACAACCGCAAGGCGAGCCCTTAAATTGCTCTGCACTTAATAGCCTAGCTTGAAAAGAGACAACCACTCTTCCTGTGCTTTTGAATCCACTCGTCACCTCAGGCCGCAGAGATTCAGAGTATGGAATGTGGTCATTATTTCTCTCTTCAAAGGGGGGAGAGGAAACAATGTCGCCTACTTCTTCCTCACGGTATTCTACTCATATGTGATTGTTCCTCTCGCCTTTCTCTGTTCTCACTGCCCCCCCCCCCATTCCCTTCATAGTCTTACGGCCTCCTTCAGTAAAGAGCCAAACAATCCATCAATAAATAAATAAATAAATAAATAAATAAATAAATAAATAAATAAATAAATAAATAAATCAACTTCCTCCTGAAAATGGGAATCTTGCCTCCACCCTTAGTTCCTTTTTTCCACTATTAGTAGTCGCGACGAGTGGACACACCCTTTTATGCGAGAGAACTTGACCCTCTTCTTGATTAACTCTTGTCACATTCCTGTTTAGTGGATTACACCTCCGACAGGAACAAGGCGGATGTCATAATGGTAGCGATGATGATGCGTTGTGTCGCAAGCGCAAAAACTTGGAGAAATCACTTTGGAAACCACGTTATAAATGATACTACAAGATAATCACTCCACGGTGCCTGAGGCGCTAACGTGTTGTGTACCTGAGCGCTAAGCCTGATTGAGCACAAAAAGAGAAACTCTGGCGCCCTTCATTACCCGCCTATAGCTTCAGAGCGGTAAGACCAAACGCTTTAATCCTAAATACACTGAGACAAACCCTCCGATCTAAGAGTACGCATAATTATGTACCAGCATAACCCCTCAGCAGCTCTCACTGCGTCTTCAACCATCGCCGCTCTGCAACCATGAAGGGTAGAGCTAACACGATAAATTCGTATTGGTAATAATTTTAACAATAATATTGGTATGCAGCGTGCCGGCCCTAAGAGGCAGCCATTGCGCGAGTTCCAACTAAATTTCACTCAATATTTAAAACATAGGTGCGCTAATTCGAAAGCTCGAAATGATCATGGTGTCGATTACGCCACCTTGATTCTAACGAATGAGTTACACAGCCGGAGGGACAACGCTGACTTGTTATTATTTGTACAAACTGTACCAGAGCCTGATTGATTGCACAGAGTTATTGGGGGCCATAAATTTGAGACTTTCGACGGAGAATACCGGGGCGTACAGACAGATAGCAAGAGTCCCGTGGCACAAATTCAGAAGGACACGCTCGGAGAAAGGTTGAACGCATTCCATCGTCTCTTGTAAGGCGTAGCTTCACAAACCATGAGTAGCTCGCTCGTCCTTGTACGTAGCTTCTATTTACACTAACTATGCTGACGGGATTAGGATTCTGTACGTGTGTAAGCTCATTTATAGGGGAGGAGCACCTTAAGACCGAGGATTGTCCGTCCGGCGTCCGGCGTCTATGCTCATGGCACAGCACCGTCCAAATCGAAATATCTGTGAACAAAAGGTTCACAAAAGGTTAACAAGAACAAAATAAAAGGTTCCCGAAAGGTTAGACAGAGAGAGAGAGAGAGAGAAAGATAGTGAGAGTGCTCGTGGACAGCCGTGCTGCGCACGCGCGAGGAGCATTGGATTGGATTGGATTGGATTAGAATAAATTGTATTACATTGTATTGGATTGGATAAGATATCGTTTTAGCAGCAGTAAGAATTCTCACGGGTGATTTACGGTAAGAACGATCCCCAGCGCATCGCCCACTCGTCATGATTCAATTCGTGGAGGTGCGTGAATCTTTTTCTCTGTTTCTCTTCTGGATTTATGTAAACTTCTTGCCTTCATTGGGGCGTGATTGGTAGCAAATACCTTTTTACACTTTACATGTTTCCTGTGTACAGTATTTTAACTGAATCCGTGTTGTCTTTTATTCGTCGTCTTCACAGTGTTCATCGATGCCTGATTGCTATTGGCGGTGAGTGCGACCACGGGCGGCGCTGAGAAGCGCGCCTCCGTGACGTGGGCTTAGGGATTCTCGCATTTGTCGTCTGCTTTACTCGGGCTGAGTCTCCCTGCTGTTTCTTTGCGCTTGGTTGACAACTGATGCTTGTCCGCACCAGATTGTACGTGCGCGTCACTTTTTATCATATTATTAGACTTATAATCGCATATACTAGCTCAAGGCATGAGTTAAAGAAGCCATGAAGACAAAATGCAAGTTTGTGTTATTCGAAAGATTTCGTGTTTTATAATGCCCCCAGCGCTTGTCCGAATGCAAACGACGCTTTCTTCACTGATAAATTAATCAATTTAAGTTAAAAGTTTGATTTTCCCGCTAAATCGTGTGTTTTTGTGGTCCGCAATGACATCACAGACCGCCCTGGAGCCTAGGGTCCCTTGATTCACGCGTCCGCCGTACAGGGTGGAGACACGTATACGCTGGCGCAGCCATTTTGGGTCGCTCGCTCGCCGCCTTTGTATCAAAACCGCGCTTTGTATCAAAGTCATTGTATCAAAACCGCGCTACAATTATCGCCGCAACGCGGCTAACTGGCGAAGGTTGAATCATCTTATCTGTTTCACGTTGCTGGGTCACGTGGGAAACGAAAAGAACGACTCGTTGAGCACGTTGACCAATTGCAGTGGCACGGGACCGTTCGAAGGGTGTCTCCACCCTGTACGGGAGCGTTGCATCGAGGTGTTCACGCGTTTGTTTACGTTAAACCTAGATGGCGCCACCATACCGTGGCATGCCGTTTTGTGCCTTTGGTTTGTTTTTGACCTTCTTTAACCTGACTTGTTTTTGTTCTGGGAGAAAATCGTTGCCTGAAACATAGTGCTCACTCGACAAATATGGTCACGTAAGACACCGTAGCGTCAATCAATCGGCCAGTATCGTCTGAGACGACCCCAAAGCTCCGCAGTTCTGTGCAGCTAAACAAGCACAGTGCGCGCAGTACCAACAGCAGTACGCATGGGTACTTCTATGTTTACATGTGCATTCGTAACTTACACTGTTTGTCCCACCATTCTTAGGACTTTAAAAAGAATGTGCCCTAAATTTAAGCGCAAATAGCTCGTTCAGCAAGCTTATAAACTCTGCCTAATTTGCGTGTGCTTTTGCCGCCCTCCGCCAATCGCAGAGCTCTCTCATGTGACATCATAGGTTCTGTTGCGGGAAATGAGCTAGTGGGTCGCATGGCCATTCCCTTTTTTCCTAGTTATGTAGCTTATTTGAGCGAAGTTTACGTTAAAAGTGGTGTCAGTATGATTCTAACGAGGCAATCTTTTTAATGAACCAAACTTGTGTTTTCTCTTCATGGCTCCTTTAAAGTATAGTTTTGGATATCGCTTCGGAAAAAGCATTGCCTGCATCGCCCCATTCCTTGCGAAGCCAGTCCGGTGCGGCGCGCGAAGAATCGAAGCTAGGCGTCACCTTCCGTATTAAGCAATCTTTAGAACGAAGGGAAAACCCAGCTGCTAGTAACAGAGAACAGCGAAAATACTAGAGCTAAACAAACCCGGGCTTCGGGCTATCGGTTTGACCAACGCCGCCTGTATTAACATTGCCTGATGCGTCGCGCGCTTTTCAATGGGAAGGATAGAAACGCTTAGTTCAGCCACTGATCCGCTATGTGGCGCGTGCCGGCGTACATCTCGCCTTACGTCACTGCTCGCCAGTCGCGAACGCTGCACCCACTTCTACGACGTGTGTCTTTCAGCTTACCTGTTGGGCTTCAAGGGCCGTTTCGCTTACATCTTAGCCGTGACGGGGCGCTAGTTCTGTGGCGCACTGGGGCTCTAATTCAACGTGTCGCTCGCTTCATACTTTCTGCATTTTTCCAAAGATAAAGACGGAGGTGGACTGAAATAGTGTAAGAACATACTGATTGTGGGGTAGACATATACCTAATAGAAAAACGATATTTTCAGATGGGGCAGCCATTATTTTCCTGCTATTTTTTCTTTCTGGAGTATTTAGTGAAGAAAAAATTGCGTGCACGTTTTTTGTTCAAGCGCTCACTTCTACGATTACTTTCCAATAATATCACGTGCTTGTAAACTTCAGAAAATTATAGGAAACAAAAGGATAAGCAGCTGGGATCCCGCCACGCTGTCCGGGCGCTTCTACAGTACAGTCCTCAATTTTAGAAGTGCGTACCGATGCGGAGTGCGAACAGCGGGGTCAAAACAATACCTAAATGCGGAGGGGATAGAGGTGGGATGCCCCACTCAGAAAATTTCAGGGCCTGCGATCCGAGTAAATCAGCGCACAAAGCCGTCATCAGCCTGCGGCAGCGCAAGGAATTTTGCTTCGTGACAAAGGAAGTATTATCAGTGACAGACCAAGACAGACAGGCATGGTGAAAAACAAGAAGGTGTAGGAGCGCCGCCTCGGGAACGCTAAACAAACTTTCCACTATTTTGCATAGTTTCCGAGAAGCGGCGCTGGCTGGCGGACACGAAAGCACGCTGGAAGGCTACGGAGCGGGGAAGGGTAGGAGAGAGCAACAGGAGAGTGGCTGTTTGGCCATTTTTCGCTCACGCGTTAGGCAATGTTTATACAGGCGGCGTTGGTTTGACAGAAGGCATGACGGTTCCCGGTAATCATATGTAAAGTAAAACATTTTTTCTAACCTTGCCGAACCCTCGAAAGTATTGTATCAGATCTCTTTACGTGTTCATGGCTTGAAAGTATGCCGACGTGTACTATGGGCTACAATAACTGTAGGTTGAGTTCCAAATCCCTCACACTGTGTGTAAAAGCTCGTGCTGGTTTTATACCAGGCTTCGAGGTTTATTGGGCAAAACGAGTCACGTCTACGGTAAAGGTACAGTAACACTATGTTTGTTCAGACCTGAAGCGATATTTCGGTGCTTTTCCCACAGCCATATCTTCCCAATATTCAGATATGCTTTATAGGAAAACTGCAATAGGAGGAGGAGCACAAGAAGGAGAAAATTTTATTTACCCTTAAAATCGAGCTAATTAGTGGGCCGGGTCCTCAGTTCAGGACCACAGAATAAGCGTATTTACTTGAATTCATAGAACGCCATCCCGAGTAGAACAAAATTTGTTCTTTACGCCTGAACGGTTGGAAAACAATAAAGAGCTGCTTGGAAATATTCGTCGGTTTCGATTCTTGTAATATATGCACGTATACTATTTATTGCGTTTGCTAGAGATTATATCAAGCCTTCAACATCGTAATCTTATCCTAAATGTTCGGGTTGAGAATCAGTTTGTTATGATAACGATGGTTACGATAGATAGAATAATTATGCATTGGTCACAGAAAAAAGAAAGATTCGTCTGATACAAGTCAACGAAAACGAAAGAAATAGAATACAGCCGCTTTATCCTGCTGTGCGATGCGCGTGTAGGGGCCCGCTGCTTGGTACGTAGCATTAGACTGTTGAGTCATCTCAGTAATACTGTATGGAAGCCCACGCATTTTGAATACTTATCTAAGAGCTCTGAGCGCTGAACCTCGCGAATAAGCTAGAAAGGACGAGTCACGCGCGATCTTCTCGCCGATGCTCTTGGGAAAGTTCTTATCTCTCTCCTCGTGTGTTGCAAACTTGTGTTGGATACAGCTTGAAATTATTCAGAGCTGTCAGAAGCTGGCAAAGATAACTGAATTACTAGACATACGCATTTTAAGGCATTAAGGCATTAAAGCCGGCGATTTCTAGCACAGGCACTGCTACCCCTCACGAGCGGAGCGTAGCAGACCACAGCGACGCGAGTTCCTAAGCCGATGTCACAGCCAGGGGGCGGCACTCAAACATCTCACCGCCAATAGACGTGTCTGGGTCATGTTTGTTTGCACGTCAAAGTGTGTAGCTTTCGTTCAGTGCAACCAATGCTATTTTTTTTTTCACTTTTTGTGAGATAAACACATTCTTTTGTTTTCATTTTTTTGTGCGTCATCACGTAGAAAACAAATGAGTGGCGGTAATATTGCAATACTAATACTAGATTTAATATTGTATTCCAAGTGCGCATACGGGAGCACTTTGTAACGAAGCCATTTGTGGCCAAGGTATCGTAAAATGTTTCTTTTGCGTCTTCATAAAAGGCTTTTCGGAAAGCCAACCTTATTCTCGTGCCTTTTTAAGGGTAATGCTTTGCTTTTTGAGGTTAGTTTGCAGGTTATTTTATTATGAAAAGCTTTGTGTGGAAGTAGTCACCAATGGGAGAGGCCTTTGCCCTGCAGTGGGCGTAGATAGGCTTCTGCTGCTGCTGCCGCTGATGATGATGATGATGAGTCACCAACTGAAGAAGTATGCGTGGTCTTACGTAAGGGCACAAAACATTCGGCACATTGGGTTTCAATGTGGTTTAATTGAAAGAAATATATATGTGTGGAAAATTAACGATACAAAGCACAGGGGTTTGAAGGTAGCACAGGGTGAGTAAACTTGAAGGAAGTAGAGTTGACTAAAACAACATTGAAGTGCTGGTTGAAGACGCCCACAAAAAGGAATATAGTCTAGGACGGCTAATGACAGTAAGGGGGAATTTTAATTTGAGTGTGCCCTCAATAGCAGCGACAGAAGGTGCGTACATTAAAGCACATTAGACGCGTCAACACCCGGTTCAAACGGGGATGCGACGAACTTTCACTTCATCAATCAATGGTTGGAGCACGAGGCAGTTTGTATACAAAAGAGTTCTAGTGTGCGCATTTCTTTGTCTTTGAAGCGCCCGCCGTTGCATAGAGTGTTCCGTCTGTTTGTTTGTTTTTTGTTCGTTCGTTTGTTTGTTTGTTTGTTTGTTTGCATCCTAGATTGCTTGATGAACCCAAGCTGAACGAGAAACCCTCCACAAGCCAAGTGTGCTCGCGAAACGGGCGGCAGAAAGGTAGAAAGATGCCGTCCTCCGCTTTGTATGCCCCTTTGTTTCTCATATAGTCAGGACTCTTAGCTACGGGGAAGTGGAAAATTTCCAATTGTGCTGGAAGTGTAAAAACTGCCTAAGAATGTCGTGCCCTAAATCTCTACCGTGAGCGAACACGTCTATTCGTAGATTCCAGACAATGTACCGAGGTTATATGACGTCCCGAAACATTCTCAGCTTCGCAGTCATCCTCCTTGACAGAGCGAAATGGCTAAGGACTTTTTTTTGCCGGAGCTACGCGCACGTTCGCTGCTCTGACCGAAGAGTCAGTAACATGTACCGAATTACCTTTTTCTTGCCAAACGCAAAGCTTTGTAGGTGCAGCATAACACAGCATCTTCAGCTCCTCCAGCGCACTTGAAAACTATTTTACACTGTAAGGATGTTCCAACAACGAAAAGGGCGAAAAAGTTCGTGGGTTACATCCTTTGCACCTTATTTAGGCGAGCACGAAAATTCTTGATGTGCACTTCCTCACGGCTCTGTTTGGGGGATTTGGTTCCGTAGTAGCTCAACATTAAACATTCCCAACTGGCTAGCCACAACAGATAAATATTACTATTCCGCGCCCGGATGACATTTCAAATACACCTCCTCCGTAGTTCCTTTGCATGGTCCACAAAAGAAGCACAAGCACTCCGAAAACACAGAAGCTTTTCCGGTCGCGACTTGTGGGGTGGTATTTCTAAGCTGAACCCCTGAATCCGCGCTGCGAACAGGAAATACGGTATTAAGTGAAAGGCACCCAAGCTGAACTATATTTCTGGAAGACAATTAGAATATCTTTGGCGTTACAAATATTTAGAATAATGTAAAAGCATCGCTGCATTCTTCACGTTATTATTTCATTTCAAAAATAATTGGGGAAGTTAAAATCGCCGGAACCCAGATTATTCTCTTTTACATAGACGAGAGTATTGCTTCAGCAATTTTTTCTATAGTCGCCAGAAAAACAATCTAGCCACTAACTGTCCTCTTTAACGCTCAAAAAGATTAGGTAACATCACTTCAGCAGCATTTCTTTCCATGGAGTGTATTTAAGTGATTTAGTTGTAGTCTCTTCTAAAACCCGCAGGCGTGCGGTTAGACTTTACGTGCATGAACTACACGCTGGCAATTAGATGGATCTTAACGGTGGGCTAAGAATAATATAAAACGTCTTGCACATGTAAACGAACAACAATTTTCCGGAGAGAATGGTGTTTTATCTTACATGGGCATAAGTAAACCCGCTGCCATGCGTATGGGTCAAAACTGGGGATTAACACACCGAACCTCATATCTTGATGAACGGAACACCAGGGAGGCTAATTGCCGCTGAGAGTTTAAAACAATTCATGGCATAATAACAAGCAAATGGTCTAAAGGTCGATTGCTAAAGGTCGTTTGCTACAGTAGACTACCTTGCATAGAAGTGCCCATTTCAATTATTTTCAACCACTCTAGGAGTTCTGTCTGAAACTCGCTTTCATACGCACTTTCTGGGTAGGATTTCCGTTCCGTGCCAAACGCTTACAGAAGAAAACATCCTCGGCAGTAATCTGTCCTGGAAAGGCTGGCGCGACTTGATTACGAGATGTTTCACGGGCTATCTGCGGCGCCCTCCCGTCTTAGTGATAACCGCGCTCAGTCCGCAGTAAGCTTCAAACTCCAGCCAGCTTGGCAAGCACCATACGCAAAACGTCTTTGGCGTCAGAACTTACGTCCGCAAAATGAGTAGTATTCGTGAAAAACCCTGCACAAATCCATGGAGCGCCATTCTTTGTTGTACATGCCTGATCGCGCTGGTTTTACCGTTTGTCATGAGCCGTGAGTACCCCCGTTAAGTTTTTCTGAACAAATGAGACTTATACAGTTAGTTGAGAGGTTTCAAGCGGGGCATTTAAAAAGTTTTTTTTTTTCAAAGTTGCCCGAATTTTCGCCTTTGTACACTAAGAACCGTGCCGGATGCTCAAAGAAGTGTAGGGTTTATTTTGCTATTTTAAGTATACCATTGGTTCAGCACGTTTGTATTTCTGTAGCGTTGACGTGTTTGACGTCAATACAATGACGAAACGTTTCACCCTTTAAGTTTTGGTATGTACAAGACGAACGCAGTATACGCAACATTTATTGTGGCATATTGTGTGTAGACGGTGTAGCTCCTGCAGGCGTGGTTCTTCATACCTCCTTTCAGGTGGAGGTATTGCCCCAAGAAAATGGCCTGTATCAAAAGCTATGCCAGAAATTTTTGTGCGTTCGTTTGGTGATTGCTGAACGCACAAGAAAATTTGCTCGAGCGCTAATATTTCTTCTAGGTAAGAAAGAATATAATGGTAATCCACGAACGATCAGGGCCGTTTAAAACAGCGCGAACGGTAGAAACCAGCCAAGGAGCTTTTCCTTTCGTATGTAGACCGATAGTTCATTGATAACATCATAGATTAGCGGCCCTATATTTTTTTATTTGTACCTAAAAACCTAGTGTACCTAGTGATCCTTCCTCACCAACCGCTTGAATCGTCAAGACTGTCACATTGAAAAGTATTGCAGCAAATAACAACAAAAAAGCAATCGCTAATTTTCTGGTTTATTTATTTTGATTAGTTTATTTATTTATTCTTGTTTATTTATTTTGATTTTGATTATTTTGATTGATAAGCCCCATGGCTTATGCCCTCATCAAACACGTTATTTTGTGTATTCGGACGTTTTTTTTTTCTCAACTTATTTTCAGAATAACCTATCGAGACCTTTCCCTGTGCACATATATGTCTGGTGCACTCGACAGCATTTGCGACCGCAATAAAATACTATATCGTTAATTTCAGGCAAAGTTGTTACGTAAAACAACACATCATACCACCGTTTTCAAGTAATAACAGAGCGTGTATAATCCAGCATGAAATCGGCGGCCGTGACAGCTACATTTAAATCGCTGCAGTATAGCTTTCTACATTCTTGGTACTTAGTACCTTGCTACTTTGTTTAGGGCTTCGATGTTCCGCAGACGCTTTTTTAGAGCCAGATCTCTGCCTTGCGTTGCTCTCAGATAGTTTGGATCGTTAATCGGTAAGACATCATTCTTCCAGCTTCCCGCTTGGCCCCACTTACATTTGATCCCCTCGGGGAAGCCCCATTCTCGAAACGACGGAGTTTTCTGAGAACAGAATTGCGGATGCCCGCAAACTTTCCGTTTTGTTCTCCCAAGTCTCTCGTGCCAAGGGACACTCGCAAAACTAACCACCACAGTAGATTCACTACGTGCGCAGTAGGTATGGTATATTTCATGGCACTGGGTTGCGAAAAATCATATAGCCGGCAAAGTGGTCGGCGTCCGAAAGTGCTCTTGACGCAGCACCAAATAACTGTTGGCTCGTGCACCGTAGGAAATTTAGATTTCATGTTACAGATTGTCATAATTGAGTACCTGGTTTCACCTAACTGGCGCTAGCGGTCGTGAGAAATAAGCACGGAAGCGTAATCTCCTCGAAGTGTTTTTAATAACAAAAAGAAACATATTTCCGCCGGCGATACATTGGTAGTCTTCACGGACGAAGAACATCTGTTTTTATCTGTATGTTTTTTTTCAACACGTTGTCGAAAGTGTGCGTGTGCGCGGAAACGCGTATAATGTAATGTTCTAAAATAAGGAGTCGTCAGTCCAGTGGTGTTGTGTGTGTGCCTTCTCTTTTGATGCTTCCTGTTCGCTTATTTCAATTTAAGTATGTTATCAACAGAATAGAGTAGTAATTTACCCTTTTAACTAACATTTATGTATCCTATTCCTTGCGCTTAAAACGGTTATCTCTGCCTAATTTTTATTTTGTTTTAGACTAGTAAATTGAGACATTGTCAATGGAGGCATCTCAACATGTTCTGCATTCAATGATGCAAGAAATATCCAGAACAACAGTGCCTGGCTAATAAAGTTCGTTTTTCTTCTTTCAGAGTCGTGTACGCCCCACCATTCTCTGCTCGACAGAGGTCTAAAAAAAGTAGTTCTCTCAGATGAATTTGAAGAAGTCTCACTGCCTGATATGATCTACAGAGCAGAAAACTTGTATGGTATCAACATAGGATTTTCCGAAGGGAAGCTGACCGGCCTTCACAATATACGACGCAGCGGGCAAGCTGTGCTGAACATCGGCAGTTCAGGCAGCCGGCTAAACTACCACATTGAAGGCGGGCCTCTCGACGTTCGTTACAGCGGCGGCGTAAGGTCAGATGTGCTACAGAGTACCTTCCGCCTCACCGCGCGGGCAGCCAATTTTCGGGCATCTTTTACCGTCGAAGAGTAAGTGCAGCCCTCCATGAAAAGTAGGGGTGTCTCTAGCGAGCATGGTGATTTTCATTTTGTTGTTGAAGGGACACTTCAAATAACAATGGCACGTTTCTAACATAAGAAAGTGACTCGAGAAACAGCAAAATATTTATAGCGGGTTTACAACATGTCACGTATGACGCATCGGTTGCTGCTCTGTATAAATCGGTACCCTTTGGAAGGTTAAAAGTCAAGTCATGGAGCCGCAACCTAACGGTTAAAAAACTAGTTCAAGGCTCTTCTTTAGGAAGGCAATCTGCCTCTCCTCAGAAACGCAAGCAGAACAGCCTTTTCATAGTATTAAGGAGCGCGCTGTGGCAACCCCAATATTTACCTGACATTTACTCCATTATAAATGAAAGGACAGTTGTTCCTTCTCGCTGGGCTTTCTCACAGCGACCAATTTTAGAAGTAGCATATTTTTAATACGTGAGGATTGCTCAAGCAATAGATGATTCACTTGGCGAAAACATGCTGTAATCCTGATCCGCATAACCAGAAACTCGAGCAACATTTGCAGTAGATGTAAACGCGGGAAAGCGCAGTCCTCATGACCGCTTTTTCGAGACACGTCATACGGATGCGGGTCTGCCCCGGCATGACGTGGCCATTGGCGCCCCACAAGGGCATGCGCTTGCTTTATGAAACCCTATTTTTGAGAGGCGTCATGTAAGTTCGAACGGGGGTACGCATTGTTTCTAAATTCCGGATCGCGTCTTGTGCACGAAAAAAAATTTCATTACAGGCGCAAAAAACGTAACAGTGCAAAACGGTGGTAGCAAATGGCCCTGCATTAGGCCTAACATTAGAGCGTTTTAGCATAGCGGCTAGTGTATGCTAGCGCTACCGCGCCGGGCGCCAGGACCCGACTGGGCAGGTGCGCATTCGTGCCGGGCCTAGAGCGCTCATGCCTGGTCGAGCCCGAGGATTCGTTCCGGCGAGAGGTGGCCTACCGCCATCACCGCGCACCCATGCGCACTCGGATTACGGTTACCCGTCGCCGTAACGCTAGCGTATGCTAGCCCTTATGCTCAAACTACCTATTAAGCGTTTAGATAGCGCGTCCTCCACTGATATCCGTAGCTAGATGTAAAAAGAACTTGACGTTGGCTAGCATGTTGCTAGTCGCAATCCTAATGTGTATTAAAGCGAAAGTTCTACTAAGCTGCAGCTTTGAAGGTCATTAATCTTGTCCCAAATGACCATCAGCCATAAGCGCGCGAGCTGCGCCTTTTTTATCGATTTATAGCCCGGAGCGTTGCCGCTGTGGTACCAGGTGATTAATACAGGGTGACTCTTTTGCTTTGCCTGTGCTTGATCGCTCACCGCAGGCTGGACATTTATGCGAGCGCTACTCCACAAGTGAGATCACATGACCAGGCGTGGGCCCTACGGCCACTTCTCCAACGCCTCGTCGCTCGGCCTCGCCATCGATGGCGCGCCACGTGTGCATTCCCTTTAGCAATATCGAAAGGATTAACCGAGTTATCCAGTTGATACAGCTAGAGGGAAAGCTGCCAAATTTAAAGCAAATTCAAAGTCTCACGAAACACTACATGCATAGCATGGGCTTTAACTCGTGATTACTAGGTTTGCAGTGTTAAACCTGGGGCATTTAACATTCTTGGGGAATATATGCCTAACTGAACCGATTAGCAAAACCTGCCTTTTTTAGCAACAAACAGCAGAAAAAAGAAAAAATCAAAACATAGGCGGTTTGCCATATTCTGCGTTTTGTGAGAGCCACCCAGCAACACAAAGCCCAGCTGCACATGACTGAGCAACATAAACAATGTGACGGGATAATGCGAAGGAATACTTCCCTGTAATGTGATGCTCACGGATTCTCACATCCTTTCCACCACAAGAGGAAGTTTTGGTAACTCTGTAGTGTCTCTTTTGCGCGTACTGAGTACGTTTAAGGCACCAATTCAGAACGCATATGCGGACGATTGCATCTGATGGGCAACAAATACACCGACCACCAAATGGCGCTTCGATCAGGTCATCGCGAGGTCTACAGTGGAGGGTTGACTAATCTTAGCACCACCTTCACCAACCTGCCGTCATGGCTGCTCTGGTATTGTTAAAAATAGCTACATTTACGTGCTCTCACGCCCAGTTGTGCAGAGTTATTTTAGCTGCTTTCGAAAGAAATGTTGCCGCGGCGGCCGCTTTTCTGATGGAGGCGAAAAGCAAAAACGCCCGTGTGTACGAGATTTCGGCGCACGTTAAAGATCCCCAGGTGGTCAAAATTAATCCGGAGTCCTCCACTACGGCGCGCCTCATCGCCTGCGTTGCGTCGGCGCGTTAAACCCTACAATCAATCAATCAATCCAAAGAAATGTTCCCGCCAACTTTGGAAAATTTCGTCGTAGGTTTAGTAGCTTTAGGGGCTGTTCTAAGCTGTGTCTTGCTAAAATTGTTCTTGCAAACCGGGCCAATTGTACATCACCATTATCTTACCGCAATTTTTCTCACGGCATGGGGGTCATTGACAGATAGAGTGAATTCCAATCAGAGTTTCACTACTTTGCCTCAATTGGAACATGTGCACATTTGCAGCATAGTACGACCTCCCGTATGTCTCCTGAGGTGCTCCGCACAAAAGCTCTGTAGACCGCGAAAACTGCACCCTGCCTGCAGTAGCGTGCCAACAAACCACCACAGTTCTCCGCTGTGACATCAGCATTATTCGCGTTGCCTGTGTAGTGTTAAATTAAGTCCACTTTCCCAATTATTTCAGGACATCACCGAATCACCTACGCGTGCATGTGCACAACGTACGTATGTCAAGGATTCGTCTGCTACTCAACAGTGCCAACCAGACCAGCTACGATTTCATCGCGGGGCTAGTAAAACCATTTGTCGAAAGAAAAGTTGGCCAGGTATTGGCTCGGGAACTGCGCAAGATGGCGGTGAAAACTCTCGGAGAAGTGACAGTATTCGCAACGAACAGCGAAGAAGAAGGTGTGCTCGAAGAAGGTAAGATGCTGGTAAGGGGAGAGGCGGAAGTGAGGGAGCGGGTTAATGAAATAAGTAAATGAGTGGTAAGCATATGCGGTGTTTACCATGTACTACTGAAAATATATTAGACTTTCTTTTCACACTTGCGTGGCCACAAAATCCACTGACCTGCATGATGGTGTGCAACGTTTTTAAATTCATGCAGCCGCAAAACAAGTGCTCATACCCCTTTCCTGTTCAACAAAACGTTTTTAGAAAACAATGACCACATGTATTTACATTTCGTGTACTTTCCCCTTCCTAATGGCGCTTGGACAAGTGAAAATGGAAAGCTCAGAGTATTGCACACAGAAAACAAACCCACACATATGTGTGGGCTGGGCGTCTATTGGTATGATCTGCAGGTAGTAAGAATACCTTAAAAACGGCATCAGGCGCCGAAAAACTGCATTTGCAGGTATTAGTTATAAGCGTTATACTGGTTTCAGGAGCATTTATATTAGTAATCATATTTTGTGATTATAAATAACAATAAAGTTTTAATTGAAGTGATTAATATTTCAACATAATATTATTATCATAGGTGATTACGGAACAAGTTCAAGCGTAGGGCTCAAGAAAGCATAACCAACGAGCCATAACAAAACCGCGAATAAATGAGACACCAAGAAAGGAAGAAAAATTTATTTATGGCTAGCGCTGCAGTGGACGAGCCGGCCACCCTGTACCGCACAGCAAAATTTTCGTGACGACGATAGCCCAGCCCACACAAAGGTGTGGGCGCGTTTTTTAAAGCGTGATTATGGAACGCACACAAAGGAAACGGGTTTAAGTTTTACCAGATCGTGTTTTTTCAAGTCCTACAATTCGTGTCTTGCGCTTTTTATCCAAAAAATCCGAAAATAGCAAGAAGAAATACTAGTTTGCATCTAGAAGTCGGCTAGTGTAATCGCGCCGGCTAGGGCGTTGTTCTTAATGTGCGATTTCTCGAACCCCTGGTGGCGAAATGAGTGAACTACTGAAACCAATAAAATATCAGAAACGTTTGCAGTGACTACCCAGGTCTGTGAAACCGAAACAGAAGCAGGCGCCACTTAGTAAACGAATTTGTTGGGCCGTGAAGGGTTATCTTGTTTCTTCCACTCCAAAGACCCATTTATCTTAATGGTAATTATGGCCGTGGCTGACAAGCCAATCTCAAGTTTTACGCGGCCGAAAGCAGGCCCGCATACAAACGCAGAGATCTGTGCGATAAAATATCCCTTGCAGAGAACAGTAGTAACACTGCATGTGTCAGTGTGTGACCCTTCGAACGTTCTCCCTGTCGGTAAGATGGTGCTTCTGTAATGTAAGAGGCGTTAACCGCCGCGTGATGCGACCGTCCGAAAACTCCCACGCAGATATTTTGAACATCGCCATGCCTCGCTGAGAGGAATGAAATCTCGGTTCAAGACCGCTAGCAACCGGCCTAGACATGGGCTGAATATTTTCGTTCGTGCATGTGGAGTAGCGACACCGGCCCCGCGGCCAAACAATATTTCATCATTTCCCCAAAAATATACAAATCTTACTTTACTGATTTAATTGGTTAAGGGTAAGTTTATGACTGCATAAACAAATTGAAACAATTAGCGATCTTATAGCAACCTTCAAGAAAACCAACATGAGCCTTCATCTTGCCAGGTTTTTTGAAACTTTTTTTGCCCACGTTGCTGTGTTCTCAAATGCTGCATGATACTTCCAAGCTTTCACAAACGCTGTGCTTAGCTAAGTTAGGAGTTTGATCCCCATGCAATCACAATTATAACTTTTAATTGGATTACACCGATGATGTTGCAAGTATTCCGCGCTTTAAAAAAAAGCCCCTCTTAAATATCATCAATGGTCAGTACTGCCTTCGTGAATATTTATCCCCGACTTTTTTCGTTTACTAATGGCTTTACGTTGCTATTTTTAAAGTTCTTCAAAATACGTAACAGAATCTCCACCCGTACAAGAGTTCTTTATGAAGGGCGTATCGGCATTTGTTGACATCCGCCATTTTTATGAAAAACCTCAGTTACAGGCGCAATCATGAATGTCTGGGCTGTTTTGTTATGAATGTCTGGGCTGTTAGCAGTAACGTACAGCATTAGGGTAGAAACGTTAACACTTCTTCGCGCTGCCTGGATTATGAAGGTCTGCGCTTTATAGCATTCACATATAGCGCGACGTTACAAACGTGAGCACTTCTTTTCGCTGAGCGCGTTACGCTACTGCTCGTTCGGAACATATAGTTAACAGTTGCGTAATGAGATCCTTGTGAATAATTACGAGCCCTTCAGAAGTATACCGCCACCGATCACATAATTAGGTACTGGGCACATGTGGAGATGTTTTAAGCGAGCTCTTTTAGGTCGAAAATGAACTAATAGTTCCCGCACCAGCAAAAACACTATCTGAAATTCAGGCGAACGCAAAATTTGGCAGGGGCTCCTGCGACTATAAGGGTACATGCCTCCCATTAGGCACAAGAGGGACGAAGGGATCACATAAATCATAAACAGTATTTTTTTGGATTATAAATAATAAATGTTTGTAAATCTACTGTTACAGAAAACACTATAAAAAGGCGCATTTGGGTGTAATATTTGAGAAATAATTTCAGCGGTCAGCATCACGGAATAGAAATTTTGTAGATTTCAGCCTGTGAAAAGGAGCCGTAAATTTCACTCTAACCTTTCAATCTAAAGCGAGAAACCGGCTTTCACGAATTGTCTGGGGACGTTTTTCGTCCCTTCTTTCAGCGCTTTGTAGAGTGGTATAGTGTTCGTTTCCTTTTATACACCTTGTTAACTCGCTCAGATATTGCGAAAACCACACACCAATCAGTCGCTTTTATTCTCTTTCAGATGAGATATTACAACAACGTAAAGGCATTGTAGTTTTCGTGATGTGGTAATTTTGCTGGTGTATTCTACAGGCTCTCTGCTAAGCCGAACCTGGCAAAAGGCCCTTGACAGCGCTTCGAGCTACCTTGCCCTGTTGAGAGGACAGAATCCTCGTGGTAGCGACGGAGGCAGTTCGGACGACAGTGACCGCAACGACAGCCATGCTGAGCGGACGGGACCTACAGCAAGACGGCGGGAGCCACGCAGCTTGGGTCTAGAGCGCGAGCGGTGGTTCTTTGATGGCTGCCTTAGCAAGCTCGTCTTCTCACTGGGACTCGAGCCCGCGCCACTACCTACTGATTTGGAGGAGTTCAACCTGCACTTCGGCCGCGTGTCTGTGGCTGGTGGAAACATGACCGGCCTTTCGACGGTGTATCGGAGCGGCGAGAGTGTGGTCAGAGTCGGAGATTGCGGCCTTAGCGCCCACTTCGACCTCGGATTTCGGGATATTACCATATCAGCAGTGGCTTCTGTGGACGGCTACATTCGCAGCAGCGATGTAGTTTTCAACGTCTTCATACCCGGTGTGCAAATGCTACTGGATGTCAGAGAGTAGGTATTTATTTTTTAACTCTTTGTTGTGTTTTGTGGTTTTTCTTGATACCCTCGTAGCAGGCTCGGGAGCCAACAGCAACAGGGCACCACCTTCTCACAAAATAATTTAGGGGCAATTTTCGGAGAGCAAATTTTTTCTGGCTTTGTGAATCGCGGTTTTTTCTAATGCAAGAAAGGCTCGATAACTCGAACCGCATTTGGAAGCTATATAAATTTGAGTTAATGAAAGTTCATACTAGTTAAAATGAAGGATAGCATCAGTAGGCTGCGATAGGAACGAACTAGGCAGGCCGCCAACTTGAGTCTTGAGAAAGTCGCTCATTGCAGTGTGCTTTCTACCCTTGAAGACGACAACCAGCCCTTTTCGGTCCAACGAAGAAAGGTAGCGGAGGTTGTCCTCTTCGCCTTCTTCAAAACCCATTAAGCCACGTACGGCCTTCCATCCAGCCGTCACTACCGCGTGAACGTCCGTACCGGTGCTTCGTAATTTCCCCCCTCATTGTCACTGGCAGCGGCAGGTTCTGCGTATCTGACCTGAGAGATGACGTCCTTGTCTGTCAGTGCAACGCAATATAGTCCGTCGATTTAGTTATTTATTTATTTATTTGTTTAATTGTTTATTTATTTATTGGTTTATTTATTTATTTTTTTATTTATTTATTTTTATTTTTATTTATTTGTTTGTTTATTTGTTTATTTATTTAGGCGGCTGCTCACGACACACGGCAACATCATTGCAGTTCAAAATAAAAAAACAGCTTATATAACACGATTAAGGGTCATCATCCAATGCAAAGGAGAGCGATGGTAAGAAACAACAGAAAAAGTCACCATGGTATCTCTGATACATTACTTGAAGAAAGCAAAGAAAACAAGAAAAAAAAGACGAAAGACAGCGCGAAAAGGCCCTCAAAACTACTGACAACCGAAACAGCACAAATAAAGGATCCATATACTCGTAGACACGCAACGTGAAAAACATGACAGACATAGATACTGTAGATGATGTAACTGGGAAGTGTCATATGCAGTGCAGAAACATAATATTTACGTTTTGTAAGTACCCGCATTGATGGCGATTTATCTATAACATCGATTACATTCGACCGCTAGTTGAGAAAATTTGGAATCTGCCAAGCTAAGATTTGTTCGTCATATTTAGTTCTCCTTGTTGGTGTTTCAAAACTATTGCTTCTTAAATTATAATGATATTCAGTATCGGCATACGTTGAGAAGAATAAATCGCGGTCGCTTTTTATTTGCGAGAACACATTTTCAGAGAGTCGCAATTTATACAGGTTACGAATTGAAAGAAATCGAAGCTGTCTGAAATAACGAGACGTATGTTCATACCTGACTGGGTTTGAGATGAAACGGACCCGTTTTTTTTCTGAATGATGTGAAGACTGACATTGTTGACATATTTGGAAAGAACACGTCCTCCATAACCTGCACCCTGTGGGTTCAGTTTATTTTTACCCGGTTGTACTTTATTTCCCCGTTTTTTTTCTTCATTCCGAAGGTGGTGATGCCTCGTGTGTAGCCAGTGGGTGCGTTCCTCAGGCCGTTTGTACGGCACCAAGCCGGTGGTGCGGGGCGCGTAGTTGGATTTGTCCTTGGTGTAAATTGCTACCGTTCATAATAATGGCCTTGTTATACATACGCATCTACAGAGGCCAGGTGCACCCAAAGTGTACAGTTCCAAGTATCGAAAAATTCGAATTATTGAGGTTGGAATGGACGAGCTTTCAGGGTACGGAATAAAACCAAACTCAAGGTTGCATACAGCATCTCACGATGTCAAGGAGAAATACCTTGCAATTTTTAGAACTGCTGGGGGCAGGAATCTTTGGAGAGATGCAGAAAACGATGGTAAGCAGTGTTTATTTTGGCCGCATGTGCAACAGTTTACGATTCTGCACTTCAAGCCCTATATTGGCCCGTTCCATTGCCTTCACGTCACCACTTTTATGAGCTTGGTTAAGTTTCGTGTAAGCCTTCTGCTTCCTTACCCGCAACGACAAGAGGAGACCGTTACCTCCATTTTTATAACTACATAATTAAAACGGGACAACTTGTACTGCTTTATTTCTAAACTTTGTCTTTAATTTTTGATTAAATTATCAACCACGACTTATCAAGAGAGAGGCAACGAGGCAGTCACGTTGTTTTCTTAAGGCGTAAAGTACCGCAAAAAGCCGGGCATTTACAGGTAAAAAGTTTGGTGGTTAAAATACATTGATATTCATAGAGACAACAACTAAATGAAACAATTAAGTGCCGAAAAATCAACTCCTCCTCTACCGGAAACTAGGGTGCACGAAGGTTGTCCAACCTTAAAAACCATAAACCAATCAATTGGGAAATTCGTGTTAAACCAAATCCCGAGCCTTTCACCAACCACAGCCGAACCCTTTTTTTGCGGGTGGCGTGGCGGAGACGAGTGCTTTGGCAGGTGTTTGACTATGCCTTGAAGGAAAGAAACTTCCTCCATGGCCTATGCGTTCGTTCGTGTGGCGCAATGTGCGGTCTCCGTCGCGAGGCATGCTGCGGCGGCCTGACGTCAAATATTTCAAATATCCGGTTGGGTTTTTTGTAACTAGGTTCTTTTAAAGGCGGTAGTCTTTCTTGGGCTACTTAAACCCAGATATTTTGGTCTGTCTGTCGGTCTGTCTGTCTGTCTGTCTGTCTGTCATTCAGCCACCTGGCCAAAGTAAACCAATGCTTGCGCAATTTGCTTGCACAACAATGCTTGCACAAAACAATGCTTGTGCAATAGTCACAGCTAAATCTACCCATCTAAGCCCGGTGTAATGTTCATACTTGTCAACATTGTTCAAGAAGAACAAGACATTACGCAAATATAAGACAACAAATTAATACAGAAGTGATATTTGCAGTGTTCCTTTATAAAAAATCACACATGCGTGATTTTCGTGAAATTAAATACTTCAGCAACTGCCGAAAAAAATTCACTCCGCCGTCGCCTGCTGTCGCCCGCACCACTATAGCTTCTGACGCCATTTTAAAGAAATCAACCGGCAACAGTTACGAAAGGTTCCACTAGATAGGTTCCATATTCTTCTTGCAACGCACGTGGAGTAGGGAAACGCGGTTCTATAAACGTTGAAGTAGGGCGCCTCGATTCACGCGCGTCTTCACCGTACGGCAGTGTTGGCATCGAGACACCCGGCCTGGAGCAGTGGAACGCGGTAAATTTAAAATGATTTAAGCAAACCTTTGGCGTCTTTACATTGGGAGGAACGCGACGCAAGAGGAACAAAATGAGAAGTGAGAGGGATTTACTTGGCAAAAGTCAATAAAGTCAAAGTCAAAAAGCGAAGAGAGGGATTTACTTGGCAAAAGTCGATAAAGACTATCGTCTTTTGTCGACATTTGCAACGAAAGGAGCAGATACGCGGCCAATTTTTTTATGCATGTTATCTTATTTCCTCGCTCAACCCTGCGAGTCCCACTTCATGACAGAAGCTGCTAGCTGCCTTTTGCTTACTTTATGAAACTTTCTTGCCCTTTTTATTGGTTCCGTCCTTCTGTAAAAAGCGGTGCGCGCGAAACGAGCCAACCTCGTTCTGCCTTCTCGGGATGGAGGGGTCGCCTGTGATTGGCACGGAGTATGGCGCGATCCGGTCGCCTGCCGAAAGGCAGGAGAAAGTGGAGGGGCCGTGAGTAGGACGTCTTGGCGAACGACGCCCACACCATCACTGACGGCGTCTCGAGTCAGCAGATACAATCTTCGCTAGAATAAAAACCTTCGTGGAGTTTCTTTCACTATCGTTAATACCCCTCCGCTAAATTTTCAAGCGCGAAGTAATCCTTTCGCACTATAAAACTTACTTAGTGATACTAAGGTAGCTACTCCCGTACATTACAATTGCGCCTTGTGACTATTAGCAGCTACAACATGCATAATGTCATAAACTTTAGCGCTTGTGTTAAAATTTTACTGTGTCCAATGTTTGTCCCCCGAAAAAATGACCGGTGTTTCCTCTTGCAGGCGGGACAGCAGGCTGGAGATTGACACCTATACACTGAACTTTCCGAGTCAGGTAACTGTAACGGCATCGCCACTCACGCAGGGTGACTCATTTGTGAATGTATTCGCCGGCCGACCCGACGGAACGCTCAGGGCGGAGGAATTGGAACAGCTGAAGGCATCATCGCAGAAATACGTCCAAGAATTGCTTGACAAAATGGCCCGTTTTATCGGTGATCCACCAGTTTTTCGTTCCCCTTAACAAAACAGCAAACGTAAAGGGAACATGTTTTCTCAGTTGCTACATTTCTTGCCGCGATTTATCAATGAAGTCATATGTTCACCTAATGGTTACCGCTATCGCTATTGCCTTCCTAGCAACTTTCACTATCACAATTTATAATGAACTCAAGCACTGAAGCCTCAATAACCTTGTGTCATCGTTATTTTGGAACTGCAGAATTGGTAGCTGTGTAAAATATACACCCTCTTCTATTGATTTATGGCTACAGTTTCCGAAACTCGACAGGAACGTTTTCAACATCGCCTTCGAGCAGAGCCGGGCGATCGAGCAGCAAAATCAACACTATACCTGCAATATTTATGTTCGTTTTTTATGTTCCCTGGAGATTACCATTCGAATATTAGCAAATTAGCCGCATTCCAGAGTTTAATGGTACAATAAGGGAGAAATCGGAATTTGTTATCCCAACACATGCCTGCTAATAAACGGTCGGCAATAAATGCCCAGAATTTTGTTCGCAGTCTTGTTTGAACCTCCCGCGCAAATGTCACGTGGGTCAGACGAGCCATGAAACGACAAGATGGACGAAGAAAGACGGATGTACGTGCAACACGCAGCGCGTGCCGGGCTTCTGCGCTATCTGTAAACTTGAAAGAACAACACGCTTGCTTTTATGGAAGGCTGGTTTTTTGCATCCTTTCTTGGGCGCCACTGTACGCCGAGACACTGTTCTCACGCACCTGTCTGGCACAGCCTTGGCATACCGCCCTCACCCTTACACTTTCGCCTAAATTTCTTCTTCTGTTTTCTTTCTGTCATCGGTGTTGCCTTCGTTTGTTCGTTTACGACTCACGAGGCCCGCCACGCTGTCAACCACAGGAGCGGGCGCGTGAGTGCTGCGCACTGAAACTACCGAATATCTTCGAATGGAGAACATTCCTACGGTGAGTGCGGCCAAACTGACTTTGACAACTCGCAACTTTAAAAATGGAGAAGCGGCAACTCGGCTTTTGAAAGAAAAATCCCAAAAGGAGGCGTATGCAATGATGGCCAAGAGTTGCTTGCCATGGTGGTCGATAGCCGTGACTAGGTGGGCGCCCCTGTGGGCGGAGGATACCGGGCGATGTCCGCGTATCGTGTCGGGGGTTGGTTGTGTACTTCTTGGGAATTCGGGGATCCGTGCTTTGCGGAGTGTTTCGTTGTAAACAAGGTAGATCTTTCGTGGGATGGTGACTACGTGGATGTGTCGGCGGGTATGGGCAGGGGCGTGTTTAGGCTGGCCTTATTTGGTGGATCTGAGTACAGTGGAACCCCGTTCATACGTTTTTCGCCGGACCGGGTAAACAAAACTTAGCAACCAGAAGAACGGAGCAGTGAGGAAACCTTTCAAAATGAACGAAAACTGTCTAGATTTGGCTTGCAACCATGTATTTCTGCTAAGTTGGCTTTCGAACCTTAATAGACTCGTGAATGTGAAATTGCCACTTTTTGTGATCACTACAAAACACCATGCGTGGCAATGCAAGGTCCCTAGCGATGTCGACTCTCTTCCGCGCTGGCTGCTTGTCTACTGCATTTACTTAGTCAAGCTTTTCCTGAAAGGAAAGCGCCTCCCGTTTTCACAACGCTACCGAGGCACGACAAAGTTTGTCGTTCCAAGTTTAACGGTGTTCTCACAGCTTGAAGGGCAAGATGACGACGAGAGCGCGCGCTATTCTTGCGGTTGTGCCTTATTGCAAACCCGCACTTCTGGCCATTCAATGTGAATTTCCGTTGTAAGCGCAGCGATGATGGTGACAGCATTGAGTAACATAGAGCCATCTTCTTGTAACGAAACGCACCCGCGTGCGGCTTCATGCAGTGGGTTCCGTAGCTACAGTGTACCGTAGCAAAGCCTGTACCAGGCCCATTAAACGTCAAAATGGCGGTCCGCGAATGTTGCCCGGGTGGCTTCGCAGTGTCAGATTGGGAAGAATGATCCAGGAACGTACTCTGAGCCACGACGTAACAGTTAGGAGTTGTATACATGGGACTCTATGTGAGATGCGCCGGGACTAGACAAAAACAACGTAGCACCCGGGAAAACGCAGCACTTGCGAGCGATGTTTTACTGTATACGAGGCGTTTGAGGGTGTTTGCCGAAGCGGGTGTTAACTTGATGCGGCCCACGTGAGAGTGGCGGTGTGTTTTGTACAATCCGTCTTTTTCAAGACGCCACTGCGCATGCGCGAAGCCCTAGCGGTGAACGCGAGAAACTGTTTGGAGGGCCACTGCAACATCCGTCTGCAGCATCCACCGATACTCGGCTGAGGCCCATGCATCGTCGGCAAAGTGAACTGCAAATATCTAGCCACTTTTGTGTCGTTTGAATGCCATGCCGCTTTCGTGTGCTGCGTACAAGTGCACCTCTCGTGCCAAGGGTGACTAGAAGAAGCGTTTTTTTTTTCGCTTCCCACCAGCTACGCGCGACAGGCAACGCCGAGAAGCCTGGATTAGGGCTGTGAGACGACAGTCTGAAAATGGGAAGCGGAAGTAACCACAGTTAAGTTTAACGGCGTGGTTACGAAACTTTCACCCCGGTTAACACAAACTGCGGTTTTGTCTGTTACACACAAAATTCCGATTGTGGTGACACTTGGTTGTGAGCGTAACAAAAATAAATTACCACACTTTTAACTTGACGAGAAAACACAAAAGAGAAACATTGTAGACAAAACGAAATATCGTTAAAGCAGTCGCTTCAGACCCAAACGCATCGCACTCGCTCGCGGCGAGGAGAGGGGCTTCCCCAACTGCTCGCAACCGGCTTGGTTTGCACAGGTCTGCTCGGTGTTGGGAACTTTAGGCTTAGCATCGCGGTGGATATTTGATCGCCGCTATCTCAGCAACTGCGAATTACAATCCATAGCACAATTTTTCACCGCACTGACATCAACTTTCTCGTATGTGGAAGTTCTTTTCCGCGATCAGATTGATTTCGAAGAGCGGCGATAAGCTGTTGCTGCCGTCGTCTGGGCCGGTTCGAGCCGCTTTCAGTTCCGTGCGGGCAGGCGTGCCGGCGTGTTCACAGGCACGGCCGACGTGCGCGCCGATCGTTTCCGAGTGCTGAAACTCTTCATGATTGCTTCATGATCCATTTTTGTGGCGGTCGACGTGCAGAATATGCAAATTTAGCACGGCTTCTGTCGTAGTTGATCGGGTGGATCGGGTAACAAGCCGCTGCTGACGGGCAGTCGCGCTGCTTGCGAGAGCAACGCGAAGAACGCCAGCGTTGGGGCGCCCGCTATTTGAGAACCTTCGTCTCATCCAAACGCCAGGTGATTTTTTTTTTTTTGCCTCCGCTGATGCGCTGCCACTTGCGTCCGAACTGACTTGCGCGATTTTGAGCACTGCGGCTGCCGGCACTGCGGTTAGCGTCACTGAACTGAGGTGGCCAAGCTCAGTTTGAGTTAACCATAGCGGGGTAACCGCAATTTCGCCTGCCGTGTAACGCACCAAACTGCTGTTTTGCCAAACCGCGGTTAGCTTAACCGTGGTTTACTGCGCCGGTGTAACTAGGGTATTATGGGTAGCCAACCGGGCCAAGTCCGTCCAGCCGTTGGTAACGGCAAGAAAGCCTCCCGGAATGAATTGTTCCCCTGGCGATTGCATGCTGATGCAGTTGCAGTCGTCAGGGGAAGTTTAAGATTAAAAAAAAAAGCGACTAGGTGAGACGGAAAGCTACCTTCTCTTCCAGCGTCAAAAAACAACGCGCTCACGCCGAGGTCAAGAACCACGACGCACCGCGCTAACCCTGACCTCCGATCTGCTTTCCGTCGCTACCTCAAGAGGGCGCCACACCGCAGTGAAAAAGGCGGATTGTTCCCATGCTTTGTGTACCCCCAGGTGGAGTAACCTGCACGTGGAAATGGAGAGAGGTAATCCTAGGGCGAGTGTGTAGGCTTGGTGGGTAATTATATTGAGTTTTCGTTTTTAGGTGGAATTGAGAGCCAGGTATAGTGTGGCACAGTTTAAGCGACTGATGCACATTGCTTGAATTTTTCGGAGTGTGCCCCTCCTTGAGGACGTCATGGTTGTGGGAGACGCGTCGTAATAATTGCGTGAGTTGTGTGATGTTGCGTTTCAATGGAGGGAGGGTATGGAGTAGCTGCAAGTTTGGGGAACGCTGAGTGGAAGCATGTCAATATTGAAGACGTTGGGTACAAGTTGGATGTTTGCTTTTACTTCGCTATCAGGGATTGGGCCTGTTCGCTTTTTGTGAGTATGGCTACACAACTTCAGAAGGTCGCGTGTTCGATTCCCGGCCACGGCGGCCGCTTTTCTGATCGAGGCAAAAAGCAAAAACGCCCGTGTGCACGAGATTTCGGAGCACGTTAAAGATCCTCAGGTGGTCAAAATCAATCCGGAGTCCTCCACTACGTCACGCCTCATCGCCTGCGTTGCGTCGACGTGAAAAACCCTACAATCGATACACAACTTCAGAAGGACGGACTTAGAAAGAGGGCATTCTAGCCATCAAGCTTTGAGATATTTCTGAGTGACGTGCATGACTTCCTGGGGATCTTCTTGTGCTTTGAGCAGCCGCTGGGGATCAACAGGATGATGTCATAGGCTTCTCACCTGTCGTAGATTCGGGATTGCTGCGAGGAGCGCGTCCGGGTCACTCATAGGTACATAGAATCCCCATTTAGGAATATAAATTTCTTTCGGTGCAATTGGGAATGCGTGAGACAGGAGATGTGTGATTCCTTTCGTTACCATGCGGTTATTACGAATGAAGGAGATATAGGATTATCCGTGTTTGCCGCAGTTGGTAAACGCGAGACGTTGCAAGATGGTCTGGTGTGTGGTGTTTTCAAACGAACCTTTGATACCATCCAACAGCCAAGTATTGATTTGTGCTTTTTTTAGAATCACCAAAATTCCCTATTTGAGCCGAAAAAAATTTCATGCGCCGATAGTTGGAAGTGAAAGCCGTACATTATGTGGGGAAAATATTCGCCCTCTTAAAGGTGAAGCAAGAGTGCATTGTGTACCATGTGATCAAACAGCTTACCGAAGGAAGATTTCAGTGAGGTGCGCCTGAGGGTATTTGTGGGGAGCAGTTTGTTGAGCACGGGGATGACATTGATGTCGGCGTCCCCCAAAGGAGCGGAAAAGTTCACGTGTGCCAATTAGAGTTGAAATATTCGAGACTCTTTTCAAGGGCAACGTTTTAAAGTAGCGGGCGTTGCTTGGTATGCGATTCTTGCCTGGGGCTGTATTGCAGTTGAGTTGGTGAATGGCTGCTTTGATCGCCGCCATGATGAAAAGTGTGCCCATCACTGGGTTGCGCATGCTAGTGCATGGTGTTAGTGAGTCATGAGTAGCGTAGGTGGGTCCTCGTCGGGAAAACTTGGCTACTTTATTTCCGCGAACCACAACAGGAAGGAAACAGACATCTATTATTCATTTACCATTCCAACTCTGAGCAGCCACCCAACACCCCAACACCCACATATCCACCTATCGTGCTTTATAAGGCAACGACGTTCAACGAGCAGCATGCACACTATATCCATCATCACCTCTGTTTGATTATTTCAGAAGTCTTCGTTGGCTATAATCTGCGTGAACACAGAGAAGCGTTTGACCGCTCTTTGGCGCTCATACTATAGGAGGGATAATAATTGTCATGGTCCACTTTTCCAGACGTACCGTTCCAAGGCAGAATTCGCATGGACCGCGGAATATTTCTGCGCTATATTTACCCTTGCTGCAAACTGTTCATCAAGCAATATAAGTAATATGTCAATATATAGTGAACAAGACAAATTATAGATTTGTCGCTTCATTTTGGTACTCCCTAGAAGTGTGGATTTGATCCCATGAAAGCACAAAATCAGTTCCCCTGAACTACCATCACCTTAAGGTGTTGTGAACAGCATTCAAGGAGTAAAAGCTGAAGCCATTTCACATTAGGCGGATTCAGAAAATAAGTTCATATAAAAGTAATTGCCATCTACGAAAAAGCAAAGAAAGAAAACGTGAAAGGTCACCGCCGAATGATGAAAACAAAACAAATTTGCCCCCTCGTGAAGTTGCAAGTAAGAGTAAAATTGTTAAAACTTCAAAACAAGAAATTTCAAGCAAGGCTAGGAATACTCAAAACAGCATATCTATGTGCTCGCCGCAGAAACCCAAACTTGCATTTAAGGGTGAGTGGCATTTAGAGGACGCCATGCATTGACACACCTTCTTGGAAACGGAAAACATAGCATATGTTTTCTGTTACTAAGCAGGCGTAGCGACTTTATATTCGCATGTTTTATAAAACAGGCGAATATAAAGTTGTCGTGAACCCGAAACCCTGCAGTATGACTGAGGCCGAAGAACTAGTCCAGGGTAGAAAAGCACGATGTAAGCAATAAGCGTACACCTGTAATGGTTTCCCCTAGTATACGAGGCTAACACTGCACAATTCACATAAAAAAGCATGCAGTATAACATACACACTACACGTGTTTAAATCATTTTTACCGAAAGGATGTAGCATAAGTTGGAAAGGGGTGTTGCGAGACCATCACACCCTTTTTATTGGATCTCGACACGCTTTTCGTAGCTCTACACCCTTTTTGTGTGGAAAAAAGTGTTAACCAGCTTCAACACACTGGGTTGTTCGTAGGAGATTCAAAGAGTGTGAAAAAAGGTGTTCAGCTTTTGATTGATTAACCCCGTTTATGCATGTATAATTTCACTGTGAAGTACAAATTATCCTCTCGAACCCTCCTCTTCACTTCGCAAGAAATGTTCAAAACCACAAAAAAATTGTTGGTCTGCAATGATCGCTCGTTTCTAATGATCGCTGGTTTCTTGGGCTCGCGGCCCAAGTTTCACGTGCCCAAGTTACGTGGTGTTTCACGTGATTTGGCACGTGAAACGTCGATTAAAGCTTTTAAAATCAGAGCGGCTATATTTGCGTGGTGAAAAGCGTAGTGACCGACTGCAACACGCTTTGGTTTTTGTTGGGTGTTTCAAGGTGTGTGAAATGAGTTTTAATTTCCAAAAAAAAAACAGCGGAGCTGGGGTTGACCAAGCTTCTTACGGTTTTGCTTAGTTTTGCTACGTTTTGCTCGGATTTATAAAGTTTTGTTAGGTTTTGCGATGTTCTTGCTAGGGTAGGCTTAGTGCTCAGGCGTGAGGCCAAGTTTAGCCGGATTTTATAAGGCCGCTCCTGTTGGTCCTTCTACTGACAGAGGATCCAAGGGGAAACAAGCTAGGTAGACCCCCAGCTCTGCTGTTTCTCCAGCCTTGCACCACCAGTGCAAGATCCGGCAATTTGTTCGCGTTTTAGAACCCAAAAAATACTAGCAACTTCGAAATGGCATATCAACAGCCGGTGCGCATGCGCAAGCGCCCCTTGTGCTTACACTAAAACAGGCTCGAAAACCCGTTTCAATTCGAAGTTTATCTTGCTTGGTGCACCCTTTACATGCGGTGCTGTTTTTTAATCGGTATTTTTTTGCCAACGCTACCGAAACTAACTCCAGCTTCAACAGATTCACTGGTAATAAATTATGCCAATTCATGTTCTTCTACAGATAGCGAGGTACAAACATCCCCCCCCCCTTGTAGAAAATGTTTAGTCCACCCGTGTGAACGGGTATAAAATACCCTGAATTTGGAAGTCTCTTACACCTTTTTTCTCAGCGGTTTTTTCTTACAGCCTCTTTCTGGCAATCTTGTTCTTTACACCCTTTTACTTAGTTTCCAATACATTAATTTGTAGCTTCACACTGTTTTAAGGAAAAGAGTGTTGAAATAATGACCACCCTTCTTGAAGGGTATTGAAATGGCGGGGAATATCTGTGTGTTAATTTATAAAATTCTACAACTTATAAAATATAATAAATACCTAGCGATGAAAACGTATTTGCAAATATGCATGCTGAATTGTTTATGCTCACATTGAAATGCATACCTGCAAATTTAGCGCTAAAACGTCGGTTTTTTTGCGACAAGCCCACCAACTCTATCGGGGAGCATTCCTCTACTGGCTATAACAGTAAGCAGAGCAAATGCATTTATAAGTATGCACTGGCTGTACTCGTGCATCTCGTTGGATTTGTTGCTCTTGCCATTTGTTGTTCAAGTGGGACTTGTGCTTGTTCAATGTGTCTGTATGTAATAATGCGCGCTCCATCGACCCACAATTGTACGCGTAGCTGCGCTGCCCACACCCTTATTTTGCACCTTAGTTAAGCAACCTTCAGCGTTTTTTAAGGGTGTTCAAACCAACACATTTTTTCATTCATGCTCCCTTTTTTTAACCAAAACACCTTTTAAAGGTGTGCGCCATGGGACAAGACTTTTACACCCGTCTCAACCAAGAAGGGTGTAAGAAAGTTTAGTGTTTAATGCAAATATAAACGGCATTGCCAGTGCCTACTTATTAGCTTTTCACATCCCGTAATGTAGTGTACTTGAACGACCAATATTAAAAACTAAAGTACGGGAAACACAGCCAACACTGAGGTCGAAAGAAGATAATGTTCACTAATAATATTTTTCAAAAACGGCACGTTTTGTTGGCGTTGAACATACGATTGGACGGATTTTTATGCTGAGGAAAATGACAGCAGGTATTTGGTATTTATGTATTTATTTTAACGCGAAGGAATGTTTTAGTCGTTAAGGCATAGGTTTGAGTTAACTTTGCGTGGAAAGGAGGAAGGTGTCAAACCACCCCATCTGTTTCGCTTGCCGACTTCTAGGCCATGTAACCGGTTACTGCGGCCGCCCTGTATCCAGAATTAACGACAATGCCGGAATCCGAAAGTTTTTGCTCTCCACGCGGGTCTTCGAAACTAGTGACAGACGTGTCACATGGGTCGCTGTTTTCTGACGCCAGTTTCAACAATTTCAGCCGCTCTGACGCCGATAGCCGCCGTTCAACCTCCACACGTCACCGCTCACTATCCCCTATACGACGTCGTCCAAGCTGGTAGCATAGTGGTTATCGCACCAGCCGCGTATTCTGGAGGTCGTGGGTTCGGATCCCACCCAGCGGGCAGTTTTTCTCCAATTTCTTTCTCTCTTTCCAAATTCTTTATCGGTTTCAATATGTACCAATTGGCCCAGGAAGCTGCTCTACTTAGTATATCGAGGTTCTTATGTGTAACCGCTTTTAGTGAAACCAGCGCGGCTATCTGCAATATTCGCGTCGCAGACTGCAACGACAACGCAATGTTTGTAAGCGACACATAGTTCAGATTGGGTGGTCTTCGGCACAACAAGGGAATTCCCCGGCCGGGCCTTCTTGGCTACTGGGAAGGGTGCTTCCCCCCGGAGATGCTCCAGAGCTCGGCTCGCCAGTCGCCAGAGCACTCGAGGATTCCCCGTCTGCTCTCCCTGCGTGGAACTTCAACGGCGGAGAAGAACCAACGGTGTCTTATCAGCTCGGCCCCGGTGCTCTTATCAGCTGGGTGGCGGAAGTTTCTCAAAACTTTTATTGACAAACTTTGTTCTAAGCAAGAAAACACGAAGCCGTTAAGTTATCGCGCAATTTCGAAATAGCCAGTTAAGTTTCTAGTGCGCAGAGATGCCTGCCCTGTACTATCTAGCTTCAAATTAGTAAGTGCTTGTAGCAGTTTGCTGCATGCAAAAATGCTTCCTTATGCACAGACCAGCGTAAATTATGTCCGCTGCCAAACAAAGGCATCTTTGAGGCACTTGTAACAGCTCCTATCATGGGTTTCCTGAATCCGTTCTTCGGACCAGGAGTACAATCCTATGTTCACCCAGGCGAAAACGACGAAAAGAAAATTTTCTGTAGTATGACGTTTTTCGCGTGTCGTACTGTCGTCTTTTCGTACTCTTAACGTGTCGTGATCCTGGTGTTCGGTCGTGTGTCGTATTCCAGTCCCGATTTTGATGCTGAATGATGCCGAATTCTTGTCTTGTGATTTTCCATGAGTGGTTGCGCATGGTATGAATGCTGTTGCCCATTGTGGCGAGCAGCGTAAATGACAGTTGTGGTGTAACTATAGGAATGTTTGTCATTGAGAAAATTGACTGTGTCGTTACGACAGAACTGTGTGTTGTAACAACAGATGGCTTTGTCGTAACAACAGGACTTCTGTTCTCACAAGAATTTTTTCTTGTCGTACAACGGGAATTCCCGTTAGGTTTTTTCGGCATTACTGTGGTGATTTTAGACTAAAAAGTTCGTAAAACCAACAACACACCTTCATTTGTTAAGATTTTGAACCAGCTGTAGTTGTAAGAAATATTTTTTAGTGTTTCGATCCTCAATCAGCCATGTTTACATAAAATAAACACCGCTAGAATGCTGTTGTTCTTTTAGCAAGTTTATATGACTGCAGCTGCCATGACATGGTGTAATCACGACTAGAATGGCTACAAAATAGAACGTGAAGAAAAACAGCAAATAAATATTCGCTTAGCTGGGTTAGACTAAAACAAGAGAAAAATTGTAAACATGTTCAAACCATACATTCAGCCGATTGCTTAGGAGCCTCTAGCTCGGAGGCGTACTTTATTGCAGTTTCACGCAAAGCAATACGGAACACAATGTTTAGGAGGTGCTTATTTCCGTGCGCTTTCTGTATAGACCGATGGTCATAAACACGCAATATACTACAACCACAGCGCTCGTCATGTCATTGTTACAAGCGTAGATCGAATAGAGTCGTCGTCATACAGTTAGTTGTACTCTAATAAACAAGATGGAATCTGTGTCGGGCCAAGTGAAAAACATATTCCAAACACAACGTAAATTTCTAACGATTTGCATTCGTAGGCACATTTGCAGAGCCACGTTTTGTAGCACAGTGCGGTAAAATATGGCAAGCGTACAACAGCATGGAAGAGGAAATAAAAATTCCGTGTTTAAAAACAAGGAATTATGAGGCAAGAACCGCGTCGAATGCTCAGAAAGTGAGCGTCCTAGCTTGATTCGATCTTCCATTGATCTGCTCTAGAAATTTCTTTCGAACTATGCTGCCCCACCCATCACCAGTTGACTACCCCCTATACAGAAGCCTTGAAAGCCGGTTGCGCTCAGTTTCCATTGCTAGGTTCGGCGGAACCAGCCCTGCACTTTTTTTGTCTGCTTCTGCACCTCCCCGGCAGGGAGTGCAGGCAAAGCTTTTAAGTCGTTCTGCACCCGTCGGCACCACCGGTGAACCGAACGGCGCGGTTCAGGTACCGCGAGCTGCACCACTGGAACGAACGGCGAAGTGCTGCGCCGCCTGAACTGGTTCACGTGGTGTAGGTGAAACGAATAGACCCATCATCAGATAGGGCGGGCGGGAAACCTACATCTGCGCGTGTACTCCCCCCCCCCCCCCCCCCTTCGTCCATCTACTCTAAAATCATTCTTGATAAACCGGCAACCAGTTATGTGGGCGTGCTTAGAAGTGAAAGCCAATGCCAAAAATGTAGCTCTGAAAGCCCTTCAACCTCAACAAGCAATATTAGCTCACGTCGACGTTGCTGTTCATGCGGGAGAGCTTCCTTGCTACTCATGGAGCTGGAACTTGTGGCGGAAACGGCGGCGCAGCGGCTTTCTGCTCTTTTTGCGCCCACCCGCGCTTCCGTTCCGGCAGGCGTTCCTTCTATTCTCGCGGTTATTCCTCCGAGCGAACGAAACGCGTCTGTCCATAAAAAGTTAAAGCTTGGAGGGACTCGAGCTTTTTCCAAGTGGACAAACATGCAGTTGTCCGTTTCCGTCCCCGCGTTGTAGGCATCCCACTGTCTGTGTAACACACCAACCCAAACGGAAACCGCTGGACATTGAGACAGCTGCCAGGTAGGAGCCGCGAGAGAGCAGAGCCGCGATCGCCGCCCCATCAAGGTCCTTTTATCAGATTGGAATGGCCCTTCTGGTCCCGTTCTCTACGTCACGATCCGAGAACAAGTGGATTGTCCTTAGCGAGAGACCGCACGACGCGCTACGCAGAGATCGCTGCTCTTCCGAAAGGGACTGAAAGAGAAGTCCTGAAATTCTTCTAAATCAAGTGCTGCTGTTACATGGAGCCCCTGAATTCCTAATGACATATGGCGGAACGGCATTCACTGCGGATCTCATGCAAGGTGACCTATGTAACAGGAACACGGATCACGAAGGGCGATGGCGTATCACCCTCAGGCAAATGGACTAACCGAACGTCTAAACAAGACAATATCCGAGAGAGAGAGAGAGAGAGAGAGAGAGAGAGAGAGAGAGAGAGAGAGAGAGAGAGAGGGTGAAGGGAGAAAGAGAAATCTTTTTAAAATCAAAGATGGTTCAAACTATCCGACTACAGGTAGTCTTCACTGAATGCTGAACTCTGCTGTACTGCGTTTTTGATGCACCGCACTAAGTTTACTGTTCCTCAAAAGTGCAAGCGAGAGTCAGCCAGGTGGGGTCAATGGGGTATGGCAGCTGCGTTGTTGTGCGCAAGTAAAGAATGCTTGGAGTATTGTAAGGACATTGCCATAGGACGTGATCCTGATTGGAATATCCACCACAGTGTTTGCACGCAGGCGGTTCTTCTGCCCTTCCCTTAGAAAAAAGCTGTCGTGTAGCTGGTGCGCATGTAGTAATAGTCTCCGCTTGTCTTAGTAATACTAATTTCTGCCTGTCTAGATTACGGTGAGGCGTAGGTAATTCCGTTCTGTTCAGTTTGGGTCTCTTAGCATATTTTTCGTGATGTTACGACGATCGGAGATCTGCAGTTCGGATGTTCGGTCCCCGATTCTTAATTCACGGGCGAGCCTGTCTGCCCGAACGATGCCAAACATCTCCGTGTGGCCAGGTGTCCAAATAATCACTTAGTGATGATGACAGTGACTATTGAATAAATCTGCTGTGTCTTTATTCTTGTCGCTTATTATAATTTGCCTTCATGCTTCTTGAGAATATTTGAAAATTATCATGGGAGTTATTTAGCATGGGGACTATGTGGTGAAAAGGTGTCGTGGTATCTAATGGCTCTGGCGGTGGCGTGGAGTTTATGGGGACTATGTGGTGTGAAGGTGTCGTGGTATCTAATGGCTCTGACGATGGCGTGGAGTTTAATGCCCGCTGTGTTGATGTTCGCGCTACTTTTGAGAATACTATCTACTGCCGGATGAATGTCCCGGTTCAGCACTACGATGCCGTGCTGTCTCTGCTGCAACTAATATCTGCGTAGAATATTGCTTGGCTCATTGCAGGTCTTTTGAGAAGTTTCTGCAAAAATTTAACTCTTTGCGGTCTTCTGTACTCATTCTGTTCTGTATCCATATTCCCGGGTAAAGGATGCAATATTGAGCAGGTCTAGAGTTTGGCTGTCGAGAAATGGGCCCTTCATTTCCTGTGCCTCCTTTCGAAGTGTGGGATCAAAATTGTCGATATGCTGTCTGGGTACGTCGACGTTGAGCATAATACATTGGACGAAATACTTCCTTAAGTTACGTTCCCGTACAATACAACTGTCCACGAAACTACGCGGATGACAACTCTCCCGAGCTCTGGAGGCGCGCCCTGTCCAGCTCATGCCTGTCCGACCAGCTTCGGCTAGTGGAATGGGCTGTAGCGGCTGGCAAGGCATATGGGGTCCTGGACAGAGGAATGCACCTCCTAATGAGTCCGCGCAACATTCTCTCACAATAAAGGTGTTTATCCTCCTCCTTGTCCTCCATTCGAGCACGTCTACGGTCGACAGCCAACGACGACGCTCGACGCCATGCTGCTATACGTAGCCGACGACGATTCCAGCGCGGACGTCCGAGGATAACTACAGCGGGCAGAGGAGGCCCGCCAGCTTGCTCGCGTACGTACAACGGACTAGCAGGTGGCAGATGCCAGACGCTACAAACTCCGACGTAAAGACGCGGAGTATCACCCGGCTCACCTTGTGTGGTTTGTACCCTAATTCGACGACGTGCACTTAGTGAGAAGCCTCTGAGACGGTATTTCGGTCCCTACCGGATGCTATGACGTGTTGGACAACTTACCTACGAGGTGACCCCCGACGGTGATTCCGGCGCATCACGACGACGCACGTGACCTGAAGTCATCCACCGAATTCGGCTCAAGCCTTACTACAGAAGATGACCAAATGTGTGTTCGTTCGGACTTTTTTTATTTTACCATGAGGTCGATGCACTCTTAGAGGGGGGCGTAGTGCCACGAACCTTGCGTTAGTTTATGTGTGTGTTTTGTTTTACCGCCCGGCGCTCCTGGTTGTGTTATGTGTGTATCAAGCGAAGCGTGCGTTGCATTGTTTAATTTTATGTCGCACAGGTTATCTCATTTTATAGGCAGAGTGTTTTGCCGCGTCGTTACTGGACTAGAATAATCTCCTGTTATCTCCAGTGTTCTCGATGTAATTGGACGCTTCTAGAAACGATCATGCCGTAAAATAATTTCTCACGGAGCAGACGCTGCGGCACCCGATTCGCCGACACTGGCCTGTCCACGTAACTTTGTTGACGGCTGCTTCGCCGCCTCTGTATTTTTTTTAGTTGTTACGGGAACAGAAATTCGCTGTAATAAACTTGGTTTCCTTCCAAGACAGCTGCGTCGTCTTTCGTTAGGTGACAATAGAGAGTTTTAGCTAATCGTTTTTGACGCTCCGCTATGCCACCGGAGGCCCGCATAGCACAACCAGAGCGTCAGCGGCAGAAAGACTTTTAGCTAAGCTATAACCGCATCTCCCTCGACGGGGAATGATTCGCGTCACTGGTCGTGCCCTGTGCGCGTGCAAACCAAAACGTCATCGCTAACTTAAACATGCGTATTGGAATTTGGTCGCTCAAGTAATGTAAACTATTTAGTGCCCTATTTGACCTTTTAATTACAATGCATTAGCTTACACGGTGTAATGGTTCTAAATTATTTTAAAGAAGCCAATAAACTTTGGAATACTCAAGACAAGGCTCTTTTTTTCGGCGCTGCATAGACGCAGCCCCGCGCTTCCATCGGTGTTTTTCGCTTCTGTACTAAAGCTCGTTGAGGAGTGTGGTACCTTTGCCTATTCGAAAGAGCTTTCGCGATTTCGTCGCTCGCGTTTCAACTAAAGAAACAGAGTTCGCGGGAGAGCGCTGGCAACGCGGGGCAGCCATGTTGATATTCCGCACGATAACGTAAGCTGCCGCAGCGGTCCGCTAAGAGGCTCCGGTTAGCGGAGCGGGGCCCCGCTCCGGTATCACCGCTAGAGGCCTTGCGCACCACGCATGCGCAATTGCGCTCCCGCTAGCTATCGGAGCGAAGCGGTCGATCAGAAACGATCAGCTAAAACTCTCTAATAGGGCGTTTAGCTGACCGTTTTTCACGCTCCGCTCCGCTCCAATAGCCAGTGCGACCGCCACTGCGATGCGTGGTGGGCTCGGCGGCGAACGGCATTGGCTCCGGTTGCGCTGAGCGAGACGCCGCTACCGGAGCGGACCGTCAAAAACGGTCAGCTAAAACTCTCTATTATCTCTTTAATCGGCATACTGCGCTTCTGCCTTGTCGTCGGCTGTAAAATGCATCAGATAAGCCTACCAGCATAACATGGAATGCGTGCTATCACTAGCCGAGGCGTACTCAGTGGATGAGGTCCCTCCGCGTTACGGCAGACGCTCAAATGCGATGCGCTTTTCATTTACCTTTGGGGCTTGCGTGACTCGTGCTTGTATCTTAAGAGGCGTGTTCGCACCAGGCCAATGGTCGGCTTATTCGGGATTATGCCCGCAAGCGGTCCGTGCTTACGGCAACACCACGCCAACGAGAACTCGCCAGCACGTCGGTGTCAGTCGACGAGTTTTAGAACTCGCCCGCGGGTGAATGGGTGAATTGGGTATAAAAAACGGCGCCCCAAACACAAATAAAGCGACGTACAGTAATTTGGCTCCAATCTAAGCTGTGCAGGAAGTTGGACAGCACAGCTATAAACGACACCAACAATGCTTATCCATGCGACGTCACTCTAAATCACACGCTTGGGTCTGGAAAGAGTGAGATCAAAGACTCTGGCAGGCGTTACCTGAGTTTAGTGGGGCGGCGTCCGCATTACCATGTAACCAACTGCAGCAGTGACGCCTGAAAGAAAGCGGAGAACACCGCCTGAGGAAGAGTGATGAAGAGGGCGGCCCCCACGGATATGGCGTCACCTCTCTCCATGCCTCCCCCTCACTCTTGTTTTATGCGTCGCAGCCGACGCGCGCCCTCCCGCTGCCCAGAGGCTGTTCCGTTTGTCGCTTATCCAAATCATGTGAACGCGCTTATCGTACATTATGCGGTTTGCACTTCACACAAGGGCATTGAATGAGCGCAGGTGGTAGACTCGCCGCTGTGCTCGTTGAGTTTACCGTCTATCTCCCCGTCTACTCGAATGGGCGTAGCTTGGGCTCGATTTCTGGCGGTGCCTGAAATTTCTTCCCTTTTGCCCGGCATTTTCTAGTACACGGACACAAAAATTTCCTCGGCAGGAAGAGGTGGGCTGCTTCGCAGTAAAAAACAACATGCGCTATCGGGAACACTAAGAACACTAGGCCATAAGCTAGCAGTGCCAGGAGCAAAAATATACTGTATGTAATAAATTGGCAGTTTACAGTTTTATTTAGTTTTAGCATTCCAAGCAGCGTAGATGACTGTTTCTTGAATAATGCTCGTGCAGTAACCGTCCCCAAAATTTCCACAAACATCTCGTCATCCTGCAAGCTGTTGGAGCACTGTATTGCAAATTTTATTATTACATTTCTAGAAGACAACAATCTTTTAACTCCGTTTCAACACCGCTTTCGTAAAGGCTTCTCGACCCCCACTCAACTCATTTCTACCGTTCATACACTCGCGTCCACTCTCGATAAATCTGGTCAAACTGATATAATATTTATGGACTTAGCAAAGCATTTGATCGGGTTTCTCCTTCTGGTCCGATATTGAAACTTAACCGATTACACTTCCCTTCCAACCCAGTTAAATGGATATCGTCCTACTTAAACACACGCCGTCAGTTCGTCGATGTAGATGGCCACTACTCTGACTTCCTTCCCGTTAATTCTGGCGTCCCGCAAAAAAGCGTCCTAGGCCCGTTGCTTTTTTTAATTTACATTAATGATCTAACAGCCTATATTGATGAGAGCGTTACTATTAGATTATTTGCCGACGATTGCTTAGTTTACAAGGAAATTGAAAATAACAATGACCAGGTTGTCTTAAATGGTAGTATAAGGGCTATTTCTGACTGGTGCGATAGGAGGCACATTAAACGTAATCTCGAGAAAACAGTGTTCATGCGCGTTACCAACAAAAAAATGTCCCGCTGAATTCCAATACCGCATTAATGACGTTGTAATTGCTCAAACTGAAAGCTTTAGGTACCTGGGCGTAACTCTCACTAGTCACCTAACATGGTCAAAACATATCGATGCTGTCTCCGCATCTGCTCGTCGCAAACTTGGTCTCGTCAGACACAGGCTCAAATACTCCCCCCCCGCATGCTAAACTGTTGGCTTACAACTCGTTAATGAGGTCTAGACTAGAACATGCATGTATTGTTTGGGACCCCTTCTATAAGAAAGATATTAACAAACTTGAGGAGATTAACAGACTTGCAGTTCGTTTTACGTATAATCGTTATAAAAGGTCTGATTCTCCTACCGAACTAATGAACGCAAATAGAATTAGCTCCTTAGAATCTCGGAGAAAGCTTGCTAGGCTAAAATTTCTTTTTCATCTCTGGCATCAGGACTTAAAGTTCGACTCCTCTACCTACCTTCAGCCTTCAACCACTAGACCCACACGACATAACCATTCCTGTAGGTTAACTCCCATTTTTGCACGTACAGAGAAGTTTAAACATTCCTTCTTTCCAAGAACCATAATAGATTGGAATGCCCTCCCCGGCCGCATATTTCTTTCAAATGATGTACCCCGATCAATTGAAAATTTCCCTAACATGTAAAATTTCAGCTGTCTTGTGTTCTCCCCATTTCAGTTGCTTGTTGTATGGGGTTATAAATGGTCTTCTTTTTTTTCCAGTTCTTCATGTTTTTCATGCATGCCTTGTATGCCTTGTATGCGAAACCTCGGCTTTACTATACCCTTGCTTTTTTCCCTTGCGCTGCTTTTATTAGTAATTATTTACTTTTTGCTTGCAATGTTAATGTGTATCAGAATATTGTATCTGTAGCCCACTCCTGCTTGGGCCTCGAAAAGGCCTGCAGTATTTTGTAAATAAATAATAAAAAGTCTGTAGCCACGGCATTCATGAGGAGGAAAATAGCTTGCAGATTGGTGGTCGCGCTGCTGACCGCTGTGCTAATTCATGCAGTGGAAAAAGTGCTTCCCTATCCTTGGTTCTACGCGGTACCATAAAAGGTTCGGTTCATTTGAATTCCCTAGTACCAATAGCAACTTCGCTGACTCTGCTTCCGCCTTTATTTGACCTTACAATTTTCTACTAGTGTACCAGTCAGCGAAGTGTCGTATCTGCAATTGTGCGGAGCACCTCTGACTTAGAGCATGATACAGTCTACAAACTGACCAACTGAAAGCACATTCTTGCTGGCGCGAACGTGTCGTGGCGTAGATTTAAGTTAGCGAACGAACATCGACGACCCACCGCCGGCCGCCCGACTAAAGGCTGTCGGAGGGTCGGCAAGGCGTGTAGTAGCGCAGTTAAGACAATTTATCTTGTTTTGTCGTCATTTGAAACGTTATAGAAAATCGGCAAGGTTGATTAAGACAGGAGGAAAGAATTTCCATATTGATTTTTCGAATGCATAATGTTGCGTAAACACAGCGAAAGTGGTAACAACGTGGCCTAGAGACTCCAGGCAACAATTTGCTCGAGTAATCCCACAATGCTTACAAAGTACTTCAGTGCCTATTTGAAGTGGGAAAAGGTGAAAGCTGTCGCTTTCCGACGAAATTGAGCAGCAAAGCCAGCTCGTACGCGGCCAATGTAAAATTTGACGCTTCCCCCTCATGACCTTGTACACTGCTTAACGTAAGTAAAAAATGTATGTAGTCATCATTTCTTTTGTCGCATCAAACACCTTTCGAACATTTCGACTGGGCCCCGCATTCAGGAACTTCCCGGTCGCCGTTCTTAGCCACCTGTAAGATGAACTGCAACGCGGAGAGCGACGATTTCCTCATATACCGGGCGGGCCTAGTGAAACGAGCAAACTGACGTGAAAGCTTCGCCATGAATATTATTATAGGGTTTGCTTATTGCAGTGCATTCTTCTATTCCTAGATGCCGGGTCAGTGACAAATAAGACCATAATTAAAGCATTTAGGTCTCAAAATTTCTTGCATACAGTCCAATACGTATATATCTTTGAAAAGGGCCAACCATGATTTGTTCAAAACTTTTCCACAAAAGCATTATTTAGGCCTAATGAAGTGTGCTAAAAACAAAATTTAGGTTTGTAATATCCTTATACAACAAAAAGTACAAGCCGAAGAATCGCTTCTGAATATACCGTACATCTACTAAAGCTTAGAACATCAGGTTATGTTCGGTTATAAAGTTCTTTGCACGACACTGCCAGACGTGAAAGGGACGAAAAACAAAAAAACTCGTGTCCAGTTTCTGACACCCCCGAGAGATGAACACCTTGGGAATAATTCTAAACCAGGTAAACCTTTTCTAAGTCGCAAAGCAACGCTAAGCAAAATAAGGCCATGCTAGCATAACATACAGGCGTCCATCAGTTGCTAGGCAACACCCACGCTTTCGAAAGACTATGGAACAGCTGCAGGTTCCCCCACCTTAGAGGAGAATGAAGTGCAAACTTGCAACACTGCCGCTGTCATGGCCACTAATTGAATCGTCGCATATTTGGCGAGCCTCACTTTCGCCTATCAAACACATTACGTTCCCGTGGCCTTTATGGGAAAGGGCACCGCCGTCAAAGCTGCTGTGTCACGTGGTCTACACAAGAACAGTCGCTTACAGATCATGTTTACCGCCTTTAAAGACTGCGATGAGGCGCAATGGCTTGTGAGCCACCAAGGAAGAGGGGGCGCAGCATCTGTTGTTAGGCAACGCCCAGGTACGCTCATCCTCGTCCGTTTCTCCCTGCTCGCTGCTGTGTGACCAGTGCGCCAAAGTGAAAACTCGTTTTTATACAGCTTGTCCGCAGCCAGTGGAAAGTTCAACCGACGTTGAGCGACACAACGGAGCTTGCGATCAGGCCAACATTTTTATACTCCGGGACGTAGTAGACAACCTTAGTTCCAATAGTATGTGGACCTCGCCTGTCGGCAGTCAATTCTGCGACAGAGTACGCTGACAAAGGATGCGAAGAGCAGCGCGTTACAAGTAGCCTGTTTTAAGGCAGCCCGCGCTGTTTTTTTACACTAAAATTTGGCCTAGATTTTGGAAGGTTGGCTACATCTACTGTTCGATCTGCTACTGCACACATACAACATACTCGTCCTCGCAATCAGCCCCTAGAAACTACGGGTGATTCCGGATTCAGTTCTCAGGTACGCCAACAAAGATGTGAACAACTAAACCACAACACCACATCCGTCTGCGCCCTACGTACTCCATCTCAACCTGAGAAGTGTCATATGTACTTAGGATGTGTATAATTAATAAAAAGTGATCTATAAACTTGATAACACGTAAATAACTAACAATCACCGGAGGGCCCACATGACCTCGCGGTAACAACACATTCACCCCGTTAAATATCGCAGCTTTGTTTGTGCCCGGTTATAGTTTCGAAGTCAACTCCGGCCTTCAAAACCGTCAAAAGCACGCGTCTTTCTCGCCACTTCCTCTGCGGAGATTACAGCGCCCAAGAGCAACAGTGACTGCAACACACGGCGTTTTCATGTTATATGATGCGGCCAGCAGAGGCTCTGGAGGGTAGAGTGGGTCCTCGACGAGAGTTTACACACTATCAAGGAGCGTCAGTTTCACCCCGTGATAACGGTGTATTCCTCTTGCGCACGGCGGTTCCCTAGCTCATATATATACGGCCGTCGCTGGCAGAGCCCTCGGGAAAGACCACCGAACGTTCTTGAAATACTAGTTGTGGCACATTTCGTATGGTTCGTCATGACGTACAAGATTTACTTTGTGTTCGGCGTCGTTCTGCGTGTCTCAACAGCGGGTAAGTTCACCACAATATTCTAGTTTGATTTGAGAATTGCTAGTCATTTCACTTGTTCAAATCATTGCATCAATAAATATAAATTAAGCGCGCGATTGTTTAAAATAAGGCGTAATAGCATGCATATAATTATTTAGGGTGAAGGAAAGCAGAAACGCCCTTTAGTCTTGTGCTACAACATAGAACCCGAAACTATCATTGTTTCTATACACAATGACTGCTAGAGCCTATTGAAATCTCGAATGCGACATAAAACAAATTAATTTACGCTTAGACGACTATAAAACTAGATGTTGGCTGCAATTTGGCATGCTATAACAATGTTGATTAATTATCTCCTAAAGCTCAAGATGAATACTGGTGAAGCGTCACCACAGCTAAGGGTTCTGTACACTATTAGAAAAGACAAAGCTCAAACGACTCCACCTTAAGAGAAGTCAGAACAGACATTTTCAAGTAGGTGCCAATTCGAACTCAGCAAAAAAATAATTTAAAAAGACACTGCAAACGTGGCACAATACAATAGGATGCCATAGGTTTCGAGTTTTTATCGAGCTTCGCACCTGGCTAGCATAGTTGATATTTTGAAAGACTAAATTTATAACAACATTCACATTATTCAAAACGAGCGTACGTACAACTTGACTGCAGAAACAGAAACTATGTCGTTCGGAGGTGAGAGCTTGTTAGAATGCTCCGTTTGTTTGGATATATACACCGCAACTGAAAACAACGTATTCAAGTAGCAAACCAAAAGCGTATATAAAGTTGTGGTGAAACCAAAACAACATAGTATATGATATAGGCGCAGAAGTAGTACATATTTACAAAGGAATGGCTCCCCTTGGTGTACGACACAAACCTTTCCCGCTCACGCAAGAAGTACTCACTTTTAGTTATTGCTTAGCAAGTCTTGATTGATTGATTGATTGAGTGATTGTTTATGAGGTTTACCGTTACGACGCTACATAGGTGATAAGGCGCGCCGTAGTGGAGGACCCTGGCTTAGTTTTAACAACGTAGCTAACTTTAACGTGTACGGAAATATTGAACGCATGGTCATTTTAAGTTTTCGCTTCCATCAAAAAAGCGTTCGACGCAGTTGGATTCTAAACCTGGTCTTTGGGCTGTGCAGAACAACGCCTGAGCCACTGAGCACCGCGGCGGGTACTTATTTATGTTTAACTGAAGCAAGTATGCAACGCACCTAACGCTTGTTTATTCTCGGTTCACATCAGCTAGGACAGAAATTTTTACGACCGAATAATATAATCCTAAACTATGGAAAACTTATCCAAGGCTGTGGTCGCACTGGTTGAAGTTCCGTAGCAGCATTACGGCAAGTTGAAACGTTCTCGCTAACGCAAAGCAAACAATTGGAAAGCTTTTGATGCTCAAACAATGGTACACGATAAATTTAACGAATTGGAACACGAAAGCTTTTTCACAAAGTTGTTTATGTTTGGGCTTGATTTAAAGCTTTATGGTATGCCGAAAGTAGTCGAAGGCTGGCCACCTTTTACGTTGACGAAAATTGTAAAAAAGCAATATCACATGTTGCGTTTGGGGAATCAGCCCTGTGACAAATGGTCGTTATGGCCTAGTGGCTAAATAATTGACCCAGCACAGATGTAGGTGTTAAGAGGTTCATTCGAGAAATTTAAGTGGTGTTACGATGGGTTGGTAAAGTATCCCTCAAGGCCGGCCATTAGCCTCTTCCTTCAACGGTAACTCCTCAGAAACACAACCTCATGGTCAGCCGTAATAGTAAGTGACTTTGGGATGCCCGATTTCTGCCCTTGAAGTTATCAAAATGCCAAGGAAACCGTATAATCATGCTTCAGTTCAGGCGTGATGCTACTGCCACGACTGACACAGGAAGGAAGGAGAAGTCAGAACAGACATTTTTAAGTAGGTGCTAATTCTAATTTAGCAAAAAATAATTTGAAATGCCACTGCAAACGCGACAAAACAAGGTGCTATAGGTTTCGAGTTTGTATCGCGCTTCGCACCTGGCTAGCGATGCTACTGCCATGACTGACACAGGAAGGGTTTGGTCTCTTGCATCCCCAGCACATGCTTATTGCGAGGTATTTATAAAAACTGCAGAGCGGGGGTTACATGCCGATGGTGACCATATCTGTGGTGCCGAGAGCACTAAAATGATTTTTGTCCGATTTAATCAGAAATACGTAAACTAATCATTTTAATCACAAATTTTTGCTCTGCCAAACGGGTTTCTGTACGTCTCTTTCCCTGCAAGTATCGCAGCAGCCACCCGCTATTTTGGTGTTGCTGCGCTCACCTGAAGTCGCTCTGCGTGAGAGCGAAATATCATAGCGATTGTGCGGGCTTCGGCACAACAAGAGAGTCTCCACCTATCTGCTCTTTTTACTTACCCACGGCAAAGGGTGTTACCTTAGGAACTGCCATCCCGGAGACCCTAGTGCACTTTCCAACTGAGGGACGGGTCCCTGGGGAGTCACTTCCGGTTCTCCAGGCGGGAAATCCCCTGCAAGAATTCCCTTGGATTTTTAGTGGCGGTACCTCAACACTGGTTATTTTTCCACCCGGTGTTCTTATCAGTTCAGCGGTGCAAGTTTCGCAATGCTTTCTGTACTGTAACTTTTTTCAAAACAAGAATGTGTTATAAAGGTGTGCAGCGGTGAAATAGCGAAAACCTATTTACCGTATAATTTGTAGAACTTTCTACTCCTTGCTGCATAGACAATGCTACGTAATCAGCGGCAGAATACAAGCCCACTGATAAATAAAGGCACCTTGCCGGCGTCTCGTGAATCTGTTGTTTACATCGGAAGAAGGAACCCAGTTTAGGTTTTAAATCCAGCAAAATTTCTTTATTTCGTAATATTTTCAGCTAGCAAGATTACTTTAAAACATTTCTAAAGGTTTGAAGCATAATTAGCCCTTTTTTGAACTTTCTTTGCATAGATGTGTTTCCAAATGACGGTCTTTAGATAGCGCACTCAAAACACGTACAATACTGTATAATAAGAACAATATTTATCACACTTTTTTCACTGTAGATACGCAAATCCAAAAACCAGCCCGCATAAGCGTATCGGCGGCTGCAACCTAGTGTCAGATACCCTTTGTTTATTTATCACTACCGTTATCACTCGCGGCCAGTAGTTTGCAAACTACACTTAGATAGCTATTTTAACACTTACAAAGTTAATGGCACCACACCGTAAACTTCGGCAATCAACGTTATCGTCGGTGAAGACCCAAAAGAGAATTTAGGAATGTAGGCAAAATTACGTGGGCGATTTCGGGCCTACTAACGTGGTCGTGAAGCTGGTAACAGGTTTTCTCTTTTTCTCGTATCAGACTTTCAGGTCTCTTTTTAATGTCGGTGCCTGCGTACGTTTTTACTGTAGGGTCCACCTTCAAAACGTGCTCGAGGATTTATCCCCGACACCTTTGCCCGTTTTTGTCTATTTTTTTAACCTCCAGGCTTCGTGGCTGCGTTTTACGAACAATTGTTTCTAATGTGCACAAACCGCAGAATAAAGCCCATTTCTAATGTCATGGCTTAAGGTAAAATAAGAAACTTGTTGTATAAGCCTAGAATGTCCACGTTTCGGTTCATGTCTTTGTTAAAAATGCTCTGCGCGACGCTAACTTACAACGAAAAAGATACAGAATGCATTGCCGAGCCTTGCAGCTCACGCGCACAATTTAAAATCCTATTATTTCACCCATTGAAAAAACAAAGCCAATGAGAAGCGCATAAAGCCTCTCAGCTCATGGCAAGTAATCTCCCACCTTCAAGGACTATCAATCCAAAGTTACGAAATGGTGGTCTGGCATTAACTACAAAACTACGGCTGACGTTCTTGTTTTGGAACTTTTCTGACATAAATACCATAATATTTGTTTTCATTTCCGAGGAACCTTAGATACATTCTGCATAAATTATTCGGCTGCCGTCAATACGTTTTGCGCCCAACCTTTCCTTCTCTACTTTGAGTATTCTTAGCTGTTCGTCTCTTCGTAAATTTGAGAATCATCTCCATGGGCTGAAATGTTTTTGAGCATAGAGACATGAGCATTTAAACTAAGATTATCTGACTTTTATTTGGGCGGTCAATTGTTTCAGGGAATCCTTATCGGGCGTGAAGTTATGTATGACATAAAGTGAGGCAAGTGGTTGTAAGACGCTGTTATTTCTTAGAATCACCTTCGCCTGGTTAGGGCTGTATTTAAAATTGCTGTCAACCCATATGTACTCCCTCTTTATCTAGCTAGAACCCCCAAACATTTAGTTTGTGGTAACATTAAGCAAACACACCTATTATTTGGGGAGCGGTGCCGCCAAAAGTGTTTCGCAACTATTTCTGCAGCAGAATATATGTTGTTTGTATCGGCGCTAGGATCCTAAAGTTTCACCATTCGAGAGAATTCTGTGTGAATTAGCTATTGAACTTTTATTATTTCCAAATCTATAAACTATACAGACATGCAGTAATTTTGGTTGCTCTGAGATACGGGCAAATTTGCCAAATTAAGTTTAACATTTCAGAACTTCTTATCATGGAACGCCATTAAAGGAGCACTGACACGAAAATTTTATGTTACACTTTTATTGTTTTTATCGATGCTTAATGGTGTGGTGAACCTGAAACAGCACCTCAAATACTTCAGCGCCCGATAGTTTATTACATTGAACGGCCTGAAAATCATTTGTTTCAAGTTCCCACGCTTTCATATCGAACGGCGCATATGACAGAATCCCGGCCTGACCTCACCGGTTTGTGCGGACATCACCGGCGCCTGCTTGAGAGGGTGCTGCTCCCGCTCGCCGCTCGTGGGGCCGCGCGCGTGAAGTGCCGTCACAAGGTTTTGACGAGCGCGGTCGCGTCACTTCTTTTGGCTTCACAGGGTGATGTCACGCTGTTGTTCATTTGCTAAGTGCCGCTCCGCGCGCTGCTCCGTTGGCGCGGTAAATGAGATCCAATTGAACTACGTTCTTCGTGTCGCAGGCCGCTCATATTTCAGCCAGGGTATTCTGTTGAGTGAAGGAAGCGAAGTGTGCAATAATATTAACGCTGAAAATTGGTGTCAGTGCGCCTTTAACATAATTCAGAACTTTGCATTTACACTTTTTGCATTGTAACGTTACTAAATCGATTTCCGGTTTCAGAAGGACTCAAAAAATATCGGAAAATAAATTTATACTCTTGTTCTTTCAAGTGCTTTCTCCCGTTTTTCTCCTTATAAACATCAATTTCCTTCTTGTTGGAGAGCTTTGTGAGCTCATACAAGACGTTCAGGGAATTACGCATTGGCTTGCACTGTTGTAGTTATTTGTTTAAAAGCATGCTTTTGTACCGCATTATTTCAATAAATAACTTGGGCAATGTCTTCGGTTTCTGCACTAGGAGTTCTACAATTCTTTACTAGAAAGATTTGTACTTCACTCCACCTTTTAGAAGGCATGGTCTAGCGGCCTCAGAAAAATATCTCACCCGCTATTATTGATTTTTTTCTTTTCAGAATTTTGCTCCAATGTAGGCTCAATCTTTGACAGAGGTCTTGAAAAAGTGCTTCTGTCAGAACAATTCTCACAAATTCCACTGCCTGAAATGAACCGGAGGCTTGAAGGCCTGTTTGGAACAAGCGTAACCTTAACTGGAGGCAGACTGACTGGACTTCAGACCATGCGAAGGACCGGGCAAAGTGTGCTTCGCGCTGGCATGTCTGGCAGTCGAATAACCTTCCATATCAAAGGAGGACCTCTGGAAGCAAATTTCGTGGGTCGCCTGAGGTCGGTGTTACTGAGAAAGGCAATGCGCGTGGGTGCTCGGGTGCCTACCTTCCAAGCATCCTTCACTGCTGAAGAGTAAGTGTCTCGCTGTTGCCTTTACTTTTAATCTTTAATGAATGGAGCTCTAATGGTTCAAAAGACCATGCGACGAATGTGATTATTATTTTACTCACTACACCAGCTTGTCTTTTTTTCACAGACATTCAGAGCGAGCATTTGCCCTAAAGATAACTTTGAGGGCCAACATTCTGCTTTGAAAATTACCCCAAATAGGAATGCTTCTAGTGGAAAGTGATAACCACCTCCTTTTAAGCTCACTGTATTTCATAGGCAAGCCAAACCGTTAAAAAAAGTTTTACTGTGCACGCCAGAGAACAAAGAAATGCACAAGGCGTCTTGCAGCGCTAGGCGCATGATTTATTCTGTGCTCGTGGCTCGGCCTGTAACCAATGCTAACAAGTCGAATAATGGCGATGGTGGAGAACAGAAGGTGATGTTGACGGCTGTTGAAGGGGTGGTAGTTTGATATTGCCAGTGTACGGTATTTTCAGATAAATTACTATTTACTTTAGGATCTCACAGTGATGGCCCAAGCGTATCAGGTTTGAGTATTTTAACATTTATTTCCAAAACTTGTTCGCCTGAATAGTTGTGACAACGTACGAATGAATTTTACTCGCTGTAAAGCCATGCCACAGAAACCCGTATTGAACAAATTCTACCACACCGTTAGCCGGACGCACCATTACGTTACTTATGCGCCTCAAAGAATGCGAAGGGCGTTGAAAGTAACATCCCGGCATTTCCACAAAAGTCTACCAGCGGCCGTTCTGAGAATTCCACAAACAGCGCTTTCATCGCCCCGCGGTTAGATGGCAATTCTATGCGTTAACAATTTTTATTTCTACACTACGTATGAAGCGGGATGCTTCGCAAAATTCAGTCATGTTCTTGTTAGTTACGGTCACAATTCTTGGAAAGTTTTTTTCTTGGTAGTGGTGACAATCACACCTTTTTTGATAAAGGAAGTATTATTTAAAAGTGCTTTTTTTAGCTGACACGTATACCGAGGTGTGGGCGTTCGATGCTAAAATTATGATTTATATTTTATGGCAGTGAATTCAACGTATGAACTTGCCACTGGTTACTCTTTCGGTGCTTTGCATAGGCGTAAAACGTATTCAGTCTAATTCATCTCTATTAACACAACGAGCTTGGGATTTGTTTGTATCACGCGAACAACAAACGCTTATGACTGCCAGACAAACCATAACTTTCTGTGTCAGGATAATGATTGCAGGCATGCCATGTTACAGTGACATTTCAGCTTATTAAAGTCCGCTAATATGCAGAGAAGGTACAATGATCTCTTCAAGGTCCTGTTACACTGTCGTTCATTGCTTCGTGGCGCCAGTAACTCCGTTTCCTTAGAGTACTCAGTGAAGGTGGCTTCTGATAGAATATGTTTGGCCAATCCTATCCTTGGAAATCTGTTTTCGAATATAGTCTACGTATCACTAACATTTGGAAATAGACACACGAGATACACTTTAAATGTCATGATTTTGTTCAACTTTTTTGTAAATAGAAGCTCAGTGCAGTTTGTATTAAAAGTCAACAGCTCTTTGATCCTCCTACAGACTAGTGCCATTTTATATCAAATTCGGAGAATTACTCGAAACAGGCGCTATTTTCTGGCGCGCATAAGGCTGTGAAGTTTGCCCTCTCATACGGCACCAGTGTTAGGTCTACAGTAATAACACATTTTCCCGATTTTAATTTTCTCTTCTTGCACAAGTACTTAACTTCCCTCAGTGCATTTTGTTTCTTCTTTAACATGCGAGTACCAGATTAGAGAAACACATGTGAAGGTTATGCGCTTGCATCGCAGCAGTTTTACCAAAAGCGTAATCTCAGGTTGCAATGTTTCGAAGCAGATTGCTGACAGATACTCAGAAAGTAGTGTACAGCCGGTAAAAGGCTTGTCTATAACACAGCGTTCGTACTCTCAGCCCTATCCTGCCCCGCCGGAGCGGGATTTGAATAAAACTACTGCGGAATTCTGAAGTCTTAGCCCTTAGCTTTTGCCTCCGACATGTTTGGAACGATTATGTTTTTGCAGTTTTCGAATGTAGCTCGTTGAAGTCGAAATCGCTGTTATAGACAAGCGTTTTTCCGACTGTACATAGCCAATAGTTCTAAAGGTCTAAATTTACGTTAGGGGGTTCTGCTTAAACACTCTGAAAAAAATAGGTCAAAATATAGGACGGGGAACAAGTGGGACACCGTGTTGGTGTTTTGAAACGCATCGTATGTCCCCGACTCCATGTTTAAATTTTGCGAGAACCACTAAACAAAGCTTATCATATTTACTTCTTCGGGACTTCGGGGACCTAAACTTCCAAACTAGCACGTCGCAGTGTGCAGAAAAAAAAACAGAGTGGCATGTGTTAATGTCTAAAAGCACCTGTCGAAGCATTTGGCGGAGGAGGTGGTAATCGGCAGTTCGCTTTCATGGTGATGAAACAAAGCGATTAGAATCGTGCGGAAAGCTGTGTCAGCCTGGTTGTTTTGTTATGCGGTCCTCAACTCAAAGAAGGTGTTGTCACGAGAGGGTGACAAAAACAGCAGTGGAGCGCAGTACTGTGGACCCAACCCCTTACAAAGGTAAGCTGTATAGGGGGCGTGGCTCACGCAGCCTCTCTCATGGCCGGCTTCTAAACTCGTCGCATCTCTTGAACCCTGGTTTGTTACATTTCTGCTGCCTCCACGCGACATACTTTGTGGACATTTGGATGTACATCTCTTAAGAGCCATCTCTTCAGTGCTCTTGGATTGCGTCGGCGGCTCGGTCGCAAGTCATTACAGTTTAAAAAGGCCTTTTATCTTCAAAAATTACAAATGACTCTATAAATTCAATACGCACGATCTTTCCCAAATAGAACTTCATGTTATTCAAGTGTAGGCATGTACACCACCAATAAGACTGTTGTGTAAATCCCTTTAGAAGCTGGGATATCTAACATGCGAGTGAAAGTGTGCGTTTACCCTGGTTTAGCGTTTATTTACACATACAGTAGAATCCCGATAAACAGAAGTCGCTCAAACTGAATTGCCGCTGAAATGGAGCATTAGCCTGCAAGTTGGTTGGTTTTGTGTTCAGAAAGCGTAAAAAAACTTTTGGCAAACACCTCTCCGTGTCAACAGAACCTAAGTTGGAACTAATTGTCAAACCTATTGCCATGAGCCTCAGCTTTCTCCAATTCCGGCAATTTCGTTTTCTTTTTCTCCTCGTTGACTTGGCAAACCTCGTCTCGTTAGTAGTCAGCCGCGTTAAGCCGACAAAGGCAACATCGCAGTTCTTGTTCTCGTCACTCGGTTTCTAATATTGTCTCCGAGGTTACAGTGCTTAGCTCCTGCCACTTCGTTCGTGCCATCATGGCGCTATTCGTGCTCCATTCCCACGTTGCCGTCTTCTAAATTCTGTGCCCCGTCATCACTCTCAAAATTGAGGCCTGTAGCCTCAGTTGTTTCAATGGCGACAGAGAAGCGTGTCCACCATGCGCTTACGTTACAAATAAGATGCACGTCATTCTTGACTTCGAAAGCAGCTCTAACACCAAGACGGCGTTCGCGACGAAGACCGGGATCCCGAAAAACAGCTTAACGAGGATCCCGCACAGCAAGGAGAAGCTACGGGATGCCTTCGAAACCTCGCGATTCGGGCCCCAAAAGAAGCGTCTGGAATGAAGAGGTGGACGAAAAGGAGAAGCCATCATATGAACCTGAAGGGATAGCTTCCGTAAAACATACCAAACTTCAAGGAGCGCAGTCTGCTGTGCAGTATCTAAGAATATGTTTCCGAAGGAACGAGGATCTGAAATGTAATCTAAAGCTTAAGTACCATGGAAAACCGACCCTGAAGTTGCAGTTGCGAGGACTAAAAGAAAAAAAAAACCGGAAGCATATTTAGTGCAGTCACTAATTGTTGCCAATGTGTACGCTGCGCGCCTAAACCTCTTGTAGGTTTGTTACTGTCTAAACAACTATCAGCTACGTCACATTCTAGTGCTGAAAGTTCCATGAAATCGTACTAAGAGTGTGAGGCACATAAATTTGCACCATTGCACATCACTCTATCAGTAAACGGGACTTCTGTTAAATGGAATATGATTTTTTTGGTCCCTTGAAGTTCTGTTTGTCGAGAGTTTACTGTAGTTGAGACACATTCGTAGACATGAGCAGTGCTTGGAATCGAGACGTTGGTTATACCTATGCTAACACAGGAAATTAATTAAACACTGGTCTCAATATTTTTCAAAATAATGCTGCATCTAGCAAGACGATCTAATGAAGAAGTTACGAATATATACTAGACTGCAAATTCCTCCAACCATGTCCTCGGACTGAAAGAAGTATGTGGCTATATGTTTCCAAACACATCTTTGTTTCGTATACCTACTAAGCTTTGCTCGCTGTTTGCGCGGAACCCTGTACCACGTACTTAGATATTATCTGTAGTATAACATATGGTGTAATAAATGGATTAGAGAAAAACACCTCAACCTATTCATCCTATGTATATTTGACCTAAACGATCCGCAAATCATGGATATTTTTACGGAGGCCCAAACACACAAACGGGCGGGCACCTAACTACGGCAGAGACAAATGCCAACCAAAGATGAATAACTCCCAGTGGGAACAGACATGCGAAATAAAGAATACTCGTCGCAGGAGAGATAATTTTATTTATCATTAATAAGAAACCTGCTTGAGAGTTTTCTAAGGCTTAGATTAGTTAGCGCTATCATGAAACAAGATTCCTTTGTTCTCTTTTCATGCGAGATTTTTTCATCGTTGCACTATTAATATGTACTTTGACATTCCTTAATAACATAGGCTAACGCGGATTTTTATTCACGCTAGCCGGCTTGCATAAAGCACTCACACAGAATAAAATTACTGCTTGCATGTTGTACTTAACACCGAAAAATGACTCGCGATTCCGACTTGGCGAAACTGGATCATCAGCAAAGCTCAAAAGCACGCGATCTATACAAGAAACAGATTTTTTCAGAATGCTACAAGGAAATTTTACTTCTCTTGAGCGTTGACTGCGTTCATTTTACGGCAGACAAATGTACGCACACATTGTTCATTTGACTCCAGAGATCTCTGAAATGGTGTCTATTAAGGATAAATAATACAGTCCAAAGGCAAATCCAAGGGATGAGATTTATAAACTCGGCTTCCAAGGGTACACATAGCTCCTACGCCAACGGCAATATGCGTTTACTTTCGCGATGGGACTTCCTTTTGTAGTTGTCCGTTTCCCTTTCAATTTTTGGAAAAGGTTACGTTCGGCCATGAGCGGAGATATTGCTCTGCTTTGGGTATTGGCTTAATCTTTCTATGGTGCTTTCCTAGGTTCTTTATAGCCGCATGCGCGCGCGGACCCCGTTATATACCGGATAGTAGCCATAGAAGCCTCCCTGAAAAAGTCTCTTTATTTATTTATTTATTTATTTATTTATTTATTTATTTATTTATTTATTTATTTATTTATTTATTTATTTATTTATTTATTTATTTATTTATTTATTTATTTATTTATTTATTTATTTAATAAATAAGCATAAATAAATATTCATTTAATTTCACACAGCCTCATTGGCCGTTCAGCCTTTTTGAGGGTAGTGGCACAAAGCAAATACATCAATAAATAGAGGTAAAACAATTCGGCGAAACGATCGCCATAACAAAAAGCCGGCACAAATACGCAAACCAGTCGTATAAAAAAAGTTTAAAAATCTTTTACTAAACGTGGATTTGAGCATTGCGAAAAATATCATGCAAAATATAGCAGATGGATGTAAACAAAAAAATTCATTCCAGAAACCTCAGGAAATACACGATATTTGGAACAAAAATACAAGGCAACCAATGGTTATCATAGCGCGGCGTGTAGTAGTCTGCCAGTTGGTTCTCAAGTTATTCGACATTGATTAAAAGCATCGGGGAAGACGGCATTGGGGTTCCACCCTGGTGATGTTTTGTGAATGAATAAATGAACTAATTTTACTGTTTCAGGCTCTTCCCAAATCGTGTTCAACTTCAAGTGCACGGAGTGCACATGTCGAACATCCGTCTACGACTGGGAGGAACCAACATCGGGAGCTATGGTTTTATTACTGACCTGATTAAACCTTCCATTCAAGAGAAGATCGGCGAGATTTTGGCCCGTGAGCTGCGCAAGCTGGCAGAGAAAACACTAGGAGCCGTCAAGGTCTACGCTGCTCAGAATGAAGCGGGTGCGAAAAATATAACGGTGACGTATAATACAACTAACCATTTAACTGGCTGGAGCACGTTTTAAAAACCCTTCGTCGGTCAAGGACAATATGTAGTTTGATATTATTGAAGGAAGCGAATATGATGCAAAATTAAGGAACAGGATGCAAAAACACGTTTTTTTTCTATTGTAATTTCAAACTTTCGCCCATTGCTGCTTGGTGTTCCTTTCGGCGGTAAAGAACACGTGACTAGCTATTTAGTTTGTATTTATTCTTCGAGCCCTGAGTATTGCGCTTATATACAGACATATTGACTCACATAATATTTAGCAGGAACTTTCTCGCCCATTTTCGGGTATTTTCTTCAATTTCAATTTTGCTCATCTCAGCGCGGTCACCACCCGTTTTCTGGGTCAAATAATGCAACATGAGTGGAAAAGTTTACGGCTGTTTTCACAAAATTTTCAAGAATGTGAAAACCTCAGCTTGCACTGATAATTAGAAAATGTTGCTAACATACATTTTTGTCTTTCACGTCAATTTTTGCTAACCCCACCGAAACCAGACGAAGCTTAAGCAGCTTCCCTGGTAATACGCCTCGAGCTTCGCGATCGCTACGCCGCCTGCCGCCCCTTCTCCGCGGCGTTGACGGGATTTGCGCTGCGTGGCTGATAGGGGCTCGTGCAGTGTTTTGGTTCCGTTTCGCTTCTTTTCGCCTTTCCGCGCCCTAAAAAAACTTGTTATGGTGACGTCTATAGGCAGAGAGTATGTTTAGGTCACTTAAATAGCAGCTGCGTCTTCGTAGAGTACGCGATCGCCTGCAAGAGCTACCCGGGGACGCGGTGCTGCGCGCTTCGTCGCCGCTCTTCCGGGCGTCGGCGACGATAGCAACATATCACCCCTGTCACCTCCAAAACATCAGACACAAATGAATTCTACTGTCGCCTCGTTTAGTCCTGATACTGGCACAATGAGAGGTTGTCTTCATTTTGTAGCGGGGACAACGAAGGCGGCTTCGTTTCGAATATATACGTCGCAGAAAAATCTGTTGCGGGGATGTGATGACCCAATCCGGTACAATAACTCATGCCTTCTATAATAATATAAACCATGCGAAAACGTAAAGTATATTCGAAGCCTGTGGGTCGCTTAATATGTGCCCACACACGCCATATAGCAAGAACCAAGGCAAGTAATGAAACCACGAAAAAATAAATGCTGTGCAATTGCAGAAATAAGAAACATAATAGCTCTAACGGAAATGAAAAAAAAAAAAAAAACAATAAAGCTTCTGACTTGCTAAAGACGTTCGTGGAAACTTAAACCAGGTAGGGTTCAATCGAGCAACTATACGCGAAAGCCCTATTTCGCGAGATGTCGATCGGGGGGGGGGGGGGAGGGGGAGGGGGGATGCTGTGTACAAATGCGGAGCGGTATCAAGCAGTGAACGTTTTAGTAATCACGCACACACAAATCTCGCGTTCACTTTCCTTTTGTTTTTTTACTTCAACGAACAGCTGATCGTACGGCGGACGTATTTTTGGAAGTATACATGTAGGCTGTTCAACAAGCGATGAAAGGTGTCGTTGAAAGAGTGTGGTATGTGATAAGGCCCTCTGGTTTCAGTTTCTGCTTTATTCTGCAGGCTCCCTGTGCCTAATGACGATGTTTCGAAGAAGCATTAGTCGCGGTCGCGGATTATATTCTAGACCCGTCTCCGCGCTGCTCATGAATGTTTGCGGGCGCTCACCTCACGACAATACGACTCTGCCGTGTGCTGATCCCCGAGTATAATTATGCATTGTCCATCGTACTTTTGTTGAATATTCTCGAAATTAACACAGACTGGCTTTTAAATGGTGGTGATATCTGAGGTGTAATATTGGCAAACGTAACTGGGATGCTGTCAGGTATGAGGGTTCCGCTGTTTATGTAAGCGCACAAAACCGATTTAAATCGTAGTGTATATGCGTAGCATGAACATCTGATGAATTGGTGGTTACGGAGACACTGCTAGTAAATTCAGGTCAGTGTAACTACAATCGGCTCCATCATACGTCGGTTCCGCGACGCTGGCCTGTGACACACACCTGGCGCTTATACAGACCGAACACACCACACTAAAATCGCGTCAGAAACATTTGCATTGTCGTAAACACACCCCATTTGCGAACAGAGTGACTGCTCCACAAAAACATGGATTTCAAACGCCCGCAAACGGTAAATCCCAGTCGTGAACGTGCCGCAAAAGCAGCGGCGGCATTGGGGAGCGGGACGCCGACTCCCGCGCCTGCTTTCGAAATGGGCCGCTAGGGGGATTTCAGTGGCGCCCCTACAGGCCGCGCTCGAGGCGTATACAACATGCCAATTCATAATGCTTTAAACATAGTGAGGTACAAAGCACCCCCGCTTGTAGAAAATGCTTAGTCCACCCGTGTAAACAGGTACAAAATGCCTCCAAAGTTGGAGGTCGCTTCACATTCTTAGTTGGCCGTCTTTTCTTACACCCCTTTTCTCACACCCTTTTTCTCTACGCTCTTTTTCTTAGTTTCGAAAACCCAAACTTGTACCTTTATATCGTACTCGGAAAAAGGGTGTTGAAATAATGAACACACTTTTTGAATGGTGTTTAGGGGGCGGGGAAGATTTGTTTGGTATTGAATAAAATTCCAAAAGGTATGGAACAGAAAAACTACCTCAGGGTTAAAACTTTTGGCAATCCGCGTGTTGATTCACAATTAGCGCTAAAATATGTTTTTTGCGACAAGCCCACCGACTCGATCGGGGGGCTTTCCTCTGCTGGATATAAAAGTAAGAAGACCACATGTATTACTACGTAAGTATGCACTCCCTGTACCGCTTGCATCCCGTTGGTTTTCTTGCTCAATTTATTTGTGTCCCAAGTGGAACTTGTGCGTATTGACTCTCTGTATCGAATGCTGCGCGCTCCGCCGATTCACATTGCCAGGCGTAGCTGTTGCCCTGGCCACACCCTTATTTTAGGGTGTGGAGCTACCTTACACCCTTTTCTAGGGTGTTTACACTAACACCCTTTTTCATCCGTACACCCTTTTCTTGCCAAAACACCTTCTAAAGGTGTCCGCCACGGGACACGTTTCTTACGCCCTTTCGGCCAAAAAGGGTGTAAGAAAGTTTTGTGTGCATACTACAACAGAGCCCTTTTTTTCTGGGAACGGAATACCTCGAAACCTTCGCAATATGGCGGCACTATTCACACAAATTCACAAGAAAGAGCTGGGGAGCACAGCTTCTCCAATAGCCTAGTGTTTGAAATTCCATTATCATTAGGATAGTCCTCCGTTGGTGTCCCACCATGGGACAAGGTTTCCCTCAACTTTTAATCATTCATCAAAAATAAAACAATTTTTTTAACGCACAAACATGGCAAACTACTTTCCCTATGCCTTCTTAGGTGTGGTTGACCGTCAGCTTTTCCTGCCGTCCTGCAGTGAGAAATTTTTTTCGCAATCGCCTACCGGGGAAAACCAGCCATCGGCCGTACTCAGTACCCTGGCTTCCCAAAACAGCAGGGGCACTTTTTTTCACGCTATGTGTGACACTCCCGATGACCACGTGTCCCTTGGTTGGGTCCTTCGGCTGTGGGGAGAGTTGTCATCCCCCGAAAAAATTGTTTTTGGGCACCTATGAAACAATTTATGGTTAGGTATTGCCGCCTATGGGTCCCTGTAGCCACCCATAAATCGATGTTAAATAGGCTATGACAAGCTATTGAAGTTTTTATGTTTCACAAGGTAAAGACTGTTAACCGTCAAGATCTCTTTAGACAGCTATAGAACACTGTGCTGTGTTTAGGTTATAGAGCCAGAGCTCTTCAGGCTACTTTAGCAGGCTACTCACTTTTATAAACTTACCAAGACAAAAGCTCTCCCGGCGAGGTGTATACTGTTTTCTAGCTGCTGTAAATCACTAGACGTGAAACCATGAGTTCTCTTGTACAAGATGTACAAAAAGTATTTGCCCGGAAGCTAAAGAGATCCTGGTAAACAAGCTCCTGCAGCTGCCTATGCAGCAATATGTGAGCGTTTACCTTTAAACGTGTGACCATTAGGTAGCATTTATGCGGCTTTAGAAAAGTGCTTGGCACAGAAGCTACAGACCCCAAGCCATAAAAGATTTGTAGCTCGCTACAGAGGTAAATGTCGCCTGGAGCGTCTAGCAGGTTACACAAATGCGCTTATCCCTGAAGCTACAAATCGCACATCCATAAAAACTCTTTCTGTAGGTTTTAAAACCAGCTATGACACCAAACGTTAGACTCACGATAGAACTAGATGTATGGGATGATGATATTGATGAGCCAAATGTAGAAAAGCATTTGTTAGATATCATTGGTCGCTGATTATGCCGAAAATATTTAAAAAGTGCGATTGAATGCAGCTACTGAGCAACATTCTAATTTAGGTTGCAACGATCGACACGGCGGGTTGTCAAAGTTTGCAAATGCATGCCGAGTCAGTCACGTAAGCTCGGAAAAATCTTCTGTGGCACTTCGCTCTTTGGTGCGAGTAAAAAGTGGGCACTGCTATGAAAATCATATTTCGCTTCGCAACAGACTAGAATGAATTTTCCTGCACGGAGCTTGCGACGTTTGCCAGAGATATAGGAGCCGCATGTATACCACCGTGATTACAGATTAGTCATGATGTAGGGTGAAGCAGAGAGGTGACGAGCGACAAATGTTGAACCACAGACTGTACGTAGACTGTCAGCGAAGTGCCGTAGAGAGTTTCCATGCATAAGAAAATGGATTAACAATCCTCTGTGTTTTATTTTTATGAAGGCTTCTGTTTAAGCCTGTTGTGAACCATCCCAAAGAAATATCCAACAAAAGCAAGAGAATCACATGCCATATAGCACACATTTCGAGAACAATTTTGTACAAAAGTGACCATAAAGACAGGACACACACAAACCTATTTTGCGCTGTGGTTCACACAAATATGCGCCAGCCAGGTGCCTTTGAAGCTTTCCCAGAGTGTTTCTATGCGTCACCTTGTCCTCTTTCTTCTTTTGAAAAGTATTAACAAAACATGCATCGCAGACTGCAGCTAGGCACGTAACCAAAGACGTTCCAGATGAGGAGCTAAGACATCCATAAGATGACACGGTTACGGGCGATGACCTGTACTTATTGATTGATTGATTGTAGGATTTAACGCGCCGACGCAACGCAGGCGATGATGCGAGACGTAGTGGAGGGCTCCGTATTAATTTTGACCACCTGGGGATCTTTATCGCCCGCCGAAATCTCGTACACACGGGCGTTTTTGCTCTTCGCCTCCATCAAAAACGGCCGCCGCAGCCGGGAATCGAACCCGCGTCCTCGTGCTCAGCCTCACAACGCTTTAGCCACTGAGCCACCGTGACGGGCCTATGAACTGTCTTAAGGCGACGAAATGAAATGGCTTGAAAGCATATTCACCATGCATATAAAATCTAAAGACTCCTATAGAGATCCGCTGATAAGATTTAGAAGAAGGTAAAGACAGCCATAGGTATACGAATAGTGAAAAATAGCCGTAGAAGCGGCTATAGCTAATCCACTGATAAATGAAGCTTAAAGCATCAATAGGCATGAAGATACGAAGAACTAAAGACAGGCAGCAGAACAGCTATGGCTAAACCAATAATACCAACGTAAACAAAGCTAAAAGCACTGATTGACATGTCGATAAGAATAGCTAGATGCAGCTATAATACATGTTATAGCAAAATACACTTAAAGGAATGTCGATAAAAAAACCTAAACCCAGCTGTAGGAACTGCTGTAACTATACCACAGATACAACCATTGGAGAAGCTAAAGGCACCCATAGAAATGTTGATAAGAAAAGCTAAATACAGTAGCAAAAGCGGCTATAGCTAATTGGGCCAAATAGCTATACAACCATCAAAAGTATTTTCAATTGCAAACCATACAAAACTTCTGTTTGGAATTTGGCCTTTTTTTTCACTGAACGAAAAAAGAAAGGCAACTGTAATTAGGAAATATTTCATTGCTTGTTTCTAAACCGGCGAATTCTCCGTATTTTTCAAGTATAAACCGGGAAAACAATAAAAGTTGTAGTTTATAGGTTTAAACGAGTGCTACTGCTATTCAGCCTTTGCCAAAATTTCGTAGGCCACGGCAAACGTGGCCGCAGCAGGCGGGCTGCGAAGCCGGGGTGTTGCGCTTGATGCTGTCGGCTTCGTACGCGGCTAAAGAGAGCGAGGAAAACTTTCGCTCTTGCTTTCATATAGCTGGTGCGATAACTGCATCGCGCGGCCTGTTTCTCGAAGCAGACACTTCGCTTCAGAACAGACAATTGGCGCCGCACTAGTCGCGCCAACCACACAATGAAAGCGAGAGCAAACGTTCCCTTGGCTTCATTATCAGCCTTTACAAGCCGGCAGTGACAACCACAGCACCCCTGCTTGGCCTCGCGCCCTGCCCAGCCACAGAAACCGTGGCGTACACATTTTTGATGACGACTCTAGCTACGTGCACGCGGAAAAGTGTTTGACTCGAAGGAGCCATAGGTAACATACTATAATAATAGGACCTACGGCTTTATGCCCCCTTTTTCATATCGCTCATATTGTGCTCTTTTGTGTAGGCACGGATCCCATTCGGACTTGGAAAAAGGCACTCAACGGTGCGTCGGATTACTTGGGTGTGCTAAGAGGCCGGAACTTTGCAAGCCGGGACGACGATGGCGCCTACGAAAGTTCTCAGGAGGAGAGGGAAGAACGGCTGCCGTCCTCATGGAGCAGGACGCGGGCGCCCCGTTCTGCAGAACGCGAGCAATGGGTTTTCGACGGATGCCTCAGCACACTCGTCGTTTCCACGGGTTTTGAGCCTGCTCCGCTGCCCGGGGACCTGGAAACCTTCAACTGCTCCTTCGGCTCCGTGTCGGTGTCTGGAGGCAACGTTACAGGCTTGTCGAACGTCGCCACGAGAGGCAACAACGTGGTCCAGCTCGGCGAATGTGGCCTGAGCGCTCGCTTTGATCTCAGATTTAACGACCTCTTCGTGCAGGGAATGGGAACAGTAACGAGCGGCTCATGGTTCACGGTTACTACTGACTTCACGTTTGAGCTGCGCATACCTGCTGTTCAAGCGGTCTTGGAGATCACAGAGTGAGTACCGAAGGCCGGAGGACAGATGGAAGAAAGTGATAGCACATTTGCTGTGCACGCGGGTCATTGATCGCCTAGGATCTGTCAGGTAGCTCTTCTATGAGCATTAATAGGATCAGCTATGTTCATTACGAGTAATATTAGTTATGTGAAGAGAAGCTGGCAGAGTACAACAAGTGGAAACTTTAAATATACAAATTAATGCCAGTTTCACGCCTTTAAAATCCGCTCAAGCAGCGGAGCTATGTGGGAAGCGTGAACCATGCATCGGCCCCTTCCGGCTCAGGTATCTCTCTGCGCAGGCGTTTCCGTTCCCCTTCTTGTTTTTGAAGGTCAGAGCTCTCTTATCTACGCTTTCCTTGTATCGGCGCTTCATTCGTCGGAATTTCAGGATTTGCTGTTCTGCGTTGGCGTAGTATTTGCTTCTTCTTTCATGTCTTGGCTTTGTTGCCAGGTCGTTGGCTTTCGACTTTAATCACTTTAAGTTTGCGTGGGAGAAACCTTCGTGCTCTACCAACTGTGTTTAGGAAATTGGATTTCGTTTTTCTTGAAGACCTAAAGGAAAGCTGCGCGAGCATTATTTAGGCCCTCTAAACGTGTTGAATTTTCATTGCAATCACAGTCTCGGCTTTGCTGCAGTAGGCGGGCTCAACAGTTGCTGTAGGACGAAGAAATTATATGATGGTGCCAAACTCTCCGGAAAAACAAAAACGTGCTATGATGCGAAGAAGTATTTAAAAAGAAAAAAGCCTGCCAACTTATCAGAAATGGGAAAATGGACTAAGTGGCAACATTGGCAATATTTGTACTTAGAAGGTAAAATAAAAGACGCGAGCATTAAGGGGAGGAACTGTGGCAGAATCGAAGAAGCTTCTAATTGGCAAGCGTGGCATCTGAGAGAGAGAGAGAGAGAGAGAGAGAGAGAGAAAGAGAGAGAGAAATACTTTATTCAATGCCAGCAGAGGGGAGGTCCGGGCTAGGTAGAGCCGCTCCCTCCCCCCAACGCGTTTACGTCGCCCTCGGGACTAGGCCCCGCCGGCGTCGGCGAGAGCGGCGCGCGAAAGGTACTCGGGAACTCGTCCCTTTCCCTCCCGTCGGCGCCTCTCTCCGCCTCTGCCTGGCGAGAGCAGCCTCGAGCTGCTGGACGGCGAAGGTTTGTGATGTCAGGTCCGGTGAGTTCGCGGCACTGACGATGGTGTCCGGCAACCGGCCGTAGAGGTCGGCTGCTTCTACAGGATGCACTGCACAGTGCCACAGGATGTGGGCCAAAGTTGCGCGTTCGCGCTCACACACACTGCACACATCACTGACGTAGACGTCCGGGCACACGTGGCGTGCGAGTACCGGCGTGATTACCGATAGTGTCTGTAACTGGTGTAACAGCACTGCCTGCGAACGCGTGAGTCCCGGGTGGGGCGGTGGCGCGGCGCGGCGGCCGAGCCGTTACCACTCCAGCACCTCCCCGTACGTGAGGAGGGGCTCCGGGTCCCACCCGTCGTCGTCGTCGTCGTCTTCTCGCTGGGCTTCCGCCGCGGAGCTCGGAGGAGGAGGGGGTGCCCCGCCGGCAGCTCGGTGGCCGCTGGCCGGGCTAAGCACTCAGCCAGAAGTGAAGACGTAATGAATAACATTAATGCATGCCAAAATAAGTGAAAATTTCCGATGCTTTTTCTATGCACGTTTCGGTAGGCAGGGAAGCCTTACAAGAAGATAAACTTGCTGGGCGAGGTTCTGCCAGTGGCAAAACACCAGCTTAAACGGTGGTGAAATGATGACGAAATTAGAAGAGCGAGATATAAAGAAACGAACACTGGTATTGTGACTGTTGGATCAGTTGTATGAGAAAGCTTCTATAACCATTCTCCCAAGACCCCTCGGTCCTACGCAGAACAATTAAGCAGAGAAATGTTACAATATTTTTATACTCACAAAATGTACTTTTAAATAAGCTGATCCTTACAGAGTCATCTGCCTTTTCTGTTGTACACAACTTGTTTGCCAACATAACACCGAAAACATAAATGCGGCACCCTAAGTTCGTACCAGGCTGACAGACATTATGAGCTTCGGAAATACTCCTCGCTACTAAATGACATTAATGACACAATTGTGGTACTAAGCAAGGTCGCCCGAAACAAGAAAGTTTTGCATAAAGTCGTTTCAGATCACGCAAACACGTTTGATTTTAAAAACGCCACTGAATTAATCAGAGCATTGATGAGATGATGTTCACACCTGGTATTACATCTTTACTTATTGCCCTAGCCACCGCGGAATATATATTGTCACGGGACCAGTGGACAATGCCCCATGGCGGCATAGCTCGGCGTCGAAGACGACTAGGAAGAGGGCGCGTGCAGATTGAGCGGACTCGGCCATGGCCGCTTGTAAATAATGTAAATAGATCGTTCGACCCCATTCCATCGTTCGTCTTATCTGTGTCCTGCCGCCACGTAACATTTTGGTGGAGGTGCTGGGTACAGTCCCATCCCGACCACGAGCTTCACCCCGCCTCGACTCATGAAGCGGTCTCACCCTGGCTCTTGGAAAGCGTCGGCCCGCCCCAGCCCCGGTTAGCCATGGACGCGATCATTCCCCAGCCCCGTGTCCCCTGCCCGTGACCCGCCGAGACCAGACGAACTGATTAGCCACGACCAGACGTACCTCCGACGACGTTCCCTCTGGCAACTCTGAGGCAATATCATCAAATAAATATGAATGGATGGGCCCCTGGGCATGAAGCTAATTTGTTTACTGATAAAATCATTGTGTTTATACTGTTATTTATTTCAGAATATACACATTGCGGGCGCTGTAGCATTTCCAGTTTCGATGAAGAAAAATGATCCTGGAAGGATAAAATGCAGGCCCGGAGGCTCTAATTTCCCGCACTAAAGTTTGCTCTCTTTTGCTAAACCGGGAGGCAGAGGTATTGCAGACTACACGGGAGCGTAGAAGTCTTACTTGGAGTTCCGCCCGCTTATATTACCGATAGCTTAGGCGGCAATTTCGGTCACCATCTTTTTCCAGTGGGAAAGGCTGTAACATTCAAGAAAGAACACGCGGAGATTGTCTCCGACGCCACTGTACATTCGCCCCGCCAGAACTAGGTGGAGCAGCCGATAAACAATTTGCTATTGAACTGCTGCTTAAGCGCACTATTCTTCTAGTAAAAGCACGGCCGACCTTCAATATAATTTAATGAGTGAAGATAAGAATGTGCAAAGGCATGTAAATGGGTCGCAAGTCAAATAGTTTCCACTGTCAAGCAGCCGGAATACATTTTTTTCTTTTATTCCACACGATACCGACATTTCATAATTTTGGTGAAGTTTTTCTATAAGTTTTTTTTTTCGGGCTGTTCATATTTACTCGCTGAAGCTAAAATCGTGCATAACACAGGGTGCTGCCACGAGAGACTTATACCGAAACGATCACCGGCACGATACCGACACGATGTGTATTTGAAGGAATCTCAAAGAGAACAGGCATTTTTTTTAAACTAGACCTTCCTATAAAACCCTTTTTCGTCCCCGGGAAGTTGTTTTCACCACAATGATTTTTATAAGTATTTAAAACATTTATATTTATACCTAACTGACCTCAGCGGTGACGGAATAGGGAAAATAAGAAAAACACATTTAGGCGTTCGCTAACGGCAATTACCTTTCAAAATCTACGATCCAGTGGAATCGGAAGAGCCACGGGAATCGTACAGCCATATTGCGTGTCCATTTATTATTTTCGATGCTGCAAAACAAGTCTCTGAAGCAAGAAAGCGGTTTGAGACTCCTCACTTTTTCTTCGGTTTTGCTATATAATCTGATACAGATCTTAGAAGTTTTCATAAAAATTTCCAAATGGTTATTTTGACATAGTACACCTTTTGAGTAACTAAACTTGTGTTTTCGTTATTATATAAGCTTGTGTTTAGGTCACGCTGACTTTTAAATTTCGGTTTGATGTTCAGTTTTGTTGGTATGCAAAATTAGAACTGCATTGCTAAGCCAAACCAGAAAGTGACTTTTGCGTCATCGGTACAATATTTCAGCAACGGGTGCTTTCAGGTGATGGTCCAACTCAACAATCCAAGACGAGCACGTTTTGTGAGCCCTACCATCACCCTATACCTGCAACAATTCCCTTGTCGATGATTTTTACTTTGAGTACCAACTCCGCGGAAGCAGATGTAACTTGGTGAAATTACAAGTTTCGGGAGACGAAAGAGCATTGGTTTAGAAAATTGCAGGGTAAAAAGATAGGTGAACACTACCAGCAATCAAGATGATTGAATATATCGGCCGCCTTTGTGTTGCATGGTACCCCAACATATTTACAATCACTGTCATAAAATTATTATAATTTCTTAAAAAACTCCGTAACTTCAAAGTTTCTCGACAGAGTTACTGCCTTTTAAGCCTGCGTCTAGCAGCTTTTGTATCCCTTTAGTCTGTTCGCATCCCTCCTACAAGATATTTCATAAGGAGAAAGAAACTGTTCATTTAAACGGTGACTAAAAAAAAGCCACCTTGCAGATTACTTTACCATTGCTCGAATATAAAAGAAGGCGCATCTTTAAACCACTTATTCCGATTTAAAATCGCCAAATGTTTTATTTTTTTACGACTTGCCGACATTCTTGTTAGTTTTGTAGTAGTATGCCGAGAAGTCGCTAGGTTCATTCATTTACTTAGGAAACTTTGCAAATCCTTGACAAGACGCCCGAGGAACGTGCCAGCCAAGATAAGGCGAGATAAAAAACTAATTAGCATACACGTTAGCGCTGCAGCGAGCCTGTATTCTACTGCATATAGCGGTTCAAAACTGGGAAGCACGCCAGCACACAAAAATGCACTTCGACACTCCTAGATGCGCGAACACAAACTCCTAGATTGTCGTGTTGGGTCCAAACCGCCGTAACATAAACCAGCCAAAACCACATTTACGCAATATATACCAGTTACAAAAATCCCCCTCCACCCCATTTATCAAATGGCGGTCCGTGATTTAACCCCCTCCGCTAGGGCAAACAGTGGCAAACACGAGGGAAGTTGACTAGCCTGTCGTCTTTGAAGTAGTACTCAACTTATGGTGGGTTCTGCTTTACGTCATAAAAGAGAAAAAACGCGAAATTGTCAGCTAATTCAATCCAATTTATAGCTTCTAATTTAGAAAGCAGGCTTTATGTTACAAAATGTTGTGATGAAGTAGTAGTTTTGCAGAGTCCATTTTTGTACCCTATATTCTGCGCCGACAACTCTTAACCACAGCTTCAACGGAGGACGGGGGCCATCGCCACCTGAAATTTAAACCGGAGTTTCGTAACTGATATATATTGAAGAACTCTGGCCAAAATGATTCCGGTAACTAGTGCTGCACCCGCCGCTTAAGTGTATTTTGCCGAACCGCTCACTTCGACAGGTTTAGTAGGGAATGGTGCGAGAAGTTCGGATGCGCTTAAGTACTTTCTAGAAGCTAGGAACCCAAAAATATGTCGTACTGAGCGCCGCAGAGTGGTCTTTTGAGAGGGTGCGTTATCATATAGTTTCAGGCGTATATTTAGGCACCATGAAAGATAACATCAATGTTTAATAGAGGAAACGGTGGTCGTTGAGCCGGCACTTGATGAGGTGGGTACGAATTAGTTCAGGTAGCCTTGGGCCTTGGCCAAAGTCCTGGCACGGGTAACTAGAAAGATTTGGTCAGCGTGGGGGCAGGTGATCAGTAGACCCCCCAGCTGCTCGGGAGAAGGATTGTGATTTGGGTTGAGACATGGGGTGTTTTGACAGGCCCGCACCATGTGGTATGTAGTATTTAGGGTGGGGAGTAGTCACAGTGGAGACTGTAATGGGTAGGAGAAATAGATGCACCATGAGGGGTGTTTGTACGCACCAGGGGAACAAAATGATCTTTTTTAGGGGCGAAGCCCCTTAGTAGCGCAGGCTGTTGGCTTCTCCTGTCGTCGTAAAAACCATGGCGTCATGTCGTCACGGTACTAAAACACTGGGGCACTGGTTTACGCTTCGCGGTAGAGCATAACGCGTACTAGAAAAACACCGTGGAACTGTTTACGCCTCGCGCTAGTGCGCTTTGTCACGTGTACTGAAACGCACCGAGGCACTAGTTTACGCCTCCCTCTGAAACGCTTCGTAACGCGTACTAAGAAAACTCCTGGACAATTGTTCACGCCTTGCGCCAGAACGCTTCGTGCTTAAAGGCGCTATAGTTCAACAGCAAAGCTGTATACCTCTACCCCCAACGGTTTAATCTCTGCCGGCAAAAACGCCAGGTCGCCAAGAATAATCTTACACGCTGCATGCTTCGCCTCTCCACAGGTTTTACATTAGTGGAGATGTCTTGAGTTTTTCATCCTTTACACACAACTGGAAAAGCCATATCTTAACTCCAACGAACTTCCTTTTTTGAAACACGCCAGTCTTGGTAACTCACCCTTGTCCAGTGCGGCACCGAAAGTATTGTTTATGCCTACATTTTATTCAAAACTAGTCTCAGCAATTGGGCACTGGCCACTTTGTCGTGATCCTCTGACGGCCATGGTCATCGTCTCTGGCTAATCTCACTAAGGGAGCTTGCAACAGCCTTAGTAGGTTATGTTGACTGGCTGTAGTCGTCGTTTTTCAGTTCCCTTGAGAGTGAATGCGAGTACTGTAGACAGCGTAATGCGAGTTGGTGTAACCGCAGTAGGCTTCCGACATGTGTCATCCATGTCAGTGGCGAATCCTGCTAAGTAGACATTCCGTTAGGCTTTTAGTGAGCTTTAATTTGTGGCTACCCTAATTGTGAGTGCAAGGACAGGCTCAGCAACGTCAAACGCATGGTACTTCGAACTGTTTACGCCAGTTGTCCATGTTTTTCAACGTCGAAGACCACGGGCCATTCGCTATCTCCACCTAAACGAAGTAGATCTATGGAGGCGAAATTTTGCCGAAGATGACAGTGTTAAGCACATTGCGGAGGTTCTCAAATAGATTCCTATCCCGTGTTACATTTTTTAGTTGTTTTTTTCTACTCGCTTACATTTTCCTTCCTGTGCCGTCGGCCGTTTTAGGATCTGTGTCGCTGCTACAGGCATCGTACGGCGCATTTTGCTCTCAACGGGCGATTTGATGTTATTGCATAAATAAGCGACTGTTGTCACAAATTGCATGAAGGCGCCAAAGCAGGCAGAGGAAAGTGTGTGTAAACAGTACTGCAAGTGGAGTGTTCTCATTTGTTGGCACTTTGGTGGCGTGTTTCTCACGCTGTCTCTGTGACATGGTGCCTACTCACTACCTTCATACCGGGCTTCGTCAGGCAACCGATCAAAATAGCTACTGCTTTGTATCCACAACGTGTGAACGAGTGTAATCCGTACGGACGTAACAACCTCTGACTGTTTTTGCAAATCGTAAACCCTTGTATTTAAGCTGAAGTTTTAAAACTTTGCATCGACCTAAAACGTGGTTTGTTTGCCTTTTTAGGAGGTACAACAGGCTTGAGATCGCCCACTACGAGCTCGACTTCACCGCCCCAGTGAACGTAACGGCGAAACCTTTAGGAACCGTCGGATCTGTTGTGAATTTTTTTGGAGCAGCCCCGGAGCGCGCGTTGGATGATAATGAGCTTGAGCAGCTGAAGAATGCATCGAGGAAATACGTCCAGCAAGTTGCCGACAACATTGCCCTGTTTATCGCAGATCCACCTGTACCGTATAGGTACGGAAATGCACGATGGATGTTGCCCTAAAGATAAGATACTAGAAATAAAGAACGGAGTTCGTACGGCGCCGAAACGCTGAAGTCGTCTGAGGCAGATGTGAATGTTTTCGCCACAACACCAGTCAAGTATAGCGCTGCAGACAGCTTTTTTAAGTGTTTGTGAAAGCATTTTAAAAGCGTTTGTCCAGAGTAATCACAAAACTCTGGGAACCTTACGAGCACGTACTAGGCTACAAAAAAGCGCGATAAAGTTTACACCCAAGCGCGTCCTATAATATTGAGCTCGAAAAGCGTGAATGCTTTTGCAGCTAGCTGGCTCTTTTCTGCTGCGCAGTTTCGGTTGGGTGAGTAATTATGCCAAGTTTGCGTAGTTTTTCACCAGGATTCCAGAGTGACCAGCGGTCATATCTCCATTCTGACTCGAGCAGAAATCACTAAAATGTCTAAAAAGTTGTGCATTTGTTCTGAAATTTGTAAAGAAGCGTAGTGCGAAGCTGACATCCAGGCATTCGAAATGCCTTTTTCATGCTTTGAAAGCTCCAATATCTTCCCAGCCTATTTATTTGCCGAGAAGCTTGGAACGCGGTTATATATAATAAATGTCCTCAACAAAACTAATCAATTTGGCACTATATTAGCCACGTCGCCTAATAAAATCTTACACTTGCTAATAATTGCACTGATCTCAGTCACTGCCAAGAAAGTAACCAAAAAATTCGTAGGCCTCTCACTACTCTTAAAATTGAAAACCAGTGAGGCGGTTATGCTAGTCAACAAAACTGGGTAATGTATGATGATTTACTGTATTTGTCAATAAAGACACCTACACATACCTTCCTTAAAATTATTTCTATATTATTCTTATATAGCTTGTTTCGGGATTGTTTCTTTAAATAAACAATTACAGTCGTTTACTGAAACTTCTCTCCTTCTCTAGACGACCGTGCATACACTGACAGTAGACGGAAATTCTATACGTAGCTGTAACTTTGGCGCACACAAAAAAAACGAGGACTAAACGGAGGCACGAAGACCTGCGCTGGTCTTCGTGCAATTGAAAGGTATGAATGTCGTCATGCATTTTTGTGATCAGTTTGTTTTTTCCCTAAAGTATAACGTTGAGGCAATTCAAATGATCAGTAAAATCAGTGAGGAACGCAAGAGAGAGAAGCCACGTTTCGTCTAAGAACTCAACAACGGCCCTGTTCTTGCTTTTCATGAAGGCGTCAATTTCCTCTCAGAGATCAAAAAATCGTTTCAGCACTCTTCCGCGACTCAGCCATCGCACCTCTGTGTGGTACAAAATTTCACCATATTCACTACGAACCGCTTCAAAAAGAGATACAAATTGGCGGTTGTTAAGAGCTATTGAACGGATGAAGTTCACTGCGCTCAGCACGATTTCCATAAGGCTCTTCTTTTGCCGAGATTTGCTGCACAGCGCTTCTTGGTGCAAAATGCAGTGAACCGCGGCAAATTTATTGGTGATTTCGAGTGCAGCGAGTTTCGTCCGCATTCGACCAACAAGCTCTCTCTTGCATCCCACCATTGATGGCGCACCATCTGTAGCCAACCAAACCAACTTTTGTCATGGTAGTCCAGCGTCTTCGACCACTCTTTCGAGAACAGAAAGAACATCCGCCCCTGTCGTCGTGCCTGTCATTGGGATTAAGTCCTGGAGTTCCTCAGTGACGTTCAAGTTTTTGTCGACACCCCTTGCCAAAATAGCACATTGTGCGTTGTCTGCAATGTCAGTGCTTTCATCAAATGGGATAGAGAATGCTTCAGACTCGTGGCACCGGTTGATCAATCTTTTTTCAATGTTTCCACTGATCTCGTTAATTCTCTGGGCGACTGTGTTTAGAGAGAGGCTTATTTTCTCGAATGTCTCTTTCATGCTGGGACAGGTAGCATAAGCGACTCCAAGCAGGCACTGCTTCACGAACAGGCCTCCAGTGAAGGGCTTGGATGATTTGGTGATTAGTTCAGAAAATGACGAAACTGGCCCTTGCAGTTTCGTCGCTTACTTTCGCTGGCTTTTTGAACAGGTTTTGCTGCTTTCCCAACACCGCCTATGGTTGAGTCACGGTGTGCTCTCAAACGTTGCAACTAAGAGCACCATACTTCTCGTGATGGCAAGACATGAAGTGGCGTCGAACATTGTACTCCTTCGGCACAGCCACAGTCTGATGATAGACTAAGCACAACACCTTGTCTCTTGATTCCGTAAAGAAATAAGAAAGTTCCCATCGCTCCTGATAGCACCTATTCTCGTCTTCCACTTTGCGTTTTGCAGAATGCTTGGGCAACGACATTGTGGCCCGTTATACTTCCACCGGAGAAACCTTCGTTGTTTTCAGATCTTTCAAAAAATAAAAGTTCAAAACGACACCTGTCAGATTTACGGTGGCGACAGGCGCGTAGCAACACAATTATGTAGGGCGCTCTATCATGACTGACTTGGGGCGCTGCTACCTTTCACAGTGCTCTAAACAGGTTGCGAGTGGGAGGATAGGCGCTTAGTTTTCAGTCTCGATATGGGGCGTTTGATGCCTGGAAGTACACTGTTTTGACATGCTATGTGCAGTCTTTTCCTCAGCAGAGCGATGTCGCTCTTTCCCAGGCCATAAATAACGCTGCGCCCGTTCTTAAACGCACGACGGTGCATTTTGGACCCCGAACCGGGAATCCGACGTGTGGCTGCGCCCTTTTCACAACATCTGCAGTGACGTAGAGGTGTTTAACACGAAAACGAACAGGAAAGCAAATGTCCGCAAGCACCACACAACGCCCGGAAACCTTTGCGTTTTCGCGTAAGCCTGGAAAACTCCGGTCAACGCGCCGTCTTATCATTAGCGCGTGCAGCCCCGTTCGCAGGGTCATAAAACGCCGCGGGGAGTTTCTCCGCGGCCTGTTCTCGCGCAGCCTTGTGCGCACTGTAGCGTGCTCGATTCACAAGTCTCAGTTTCTTGCGACCACTGTGCACCCGAGTTAACGGCACCCGAATTCAGGGGCCTCCTGAAAAGAGGGGTGTCCACTCTGGTAATACGAAGCCGTGAAAGATGATATCCACGCATTTTCGAAGACACTCATGAGAGGGCCGCGGGCCGCAATAGAAGGGTCCGCGGGCCGCATGCGGCACGCGGGCCGCGTGTTTGAGACCCATGCTCTAAGCACTCCCTAAATAAACTCCTAGGTATTTGTATTCCTCGGCCGTTGTCACAGCAGCTTAATTTACGGTATACGTATTCAATTGGAATGAAGGTTTTCTTGTAAAGGTGCGTTAAAACACTGCTTAACATCCAAAAACTTTTCTGAATTAGCACACCAGGATGTTATTAAATTCGAATAAAGCTGCAGGTATACGGAATCACGTTCATTCGCTATAGTCCGGTAAACTACGCAGTACTTTTGAACAAAGCTATAGGGCCAATAGTAATAACAATGCGAAAACCGATTCATTGAGTTCATAGGATGAAATGTACTACGCAGAAGGTGATATGGAACACCATCATTTGCTTTTTTGCAGTACAAGAATATACAGTCAACCACTTTAAGCTTATCTATTGCAAGAGCCAAATCGTGCGTGAACTCAACAATCTGCGTCGAGCAAGAAAATCCTGACAAAATCCGTGCTTGCTAGGATGCTGGCGATTATGTTTAACCAAATCAGTCATATCCCAGGAGTAGCTAAGCTCACCTTCAAACATCGGAACTAAATTAACAGCTAGGCTTCGTCAGTGACAAGGCTCTGTTGTTATGGCAAATTTAAAATAATTTTTTTCTAAATAGGCAGTCGTAAAATCCCATGAAGTAACATAGTGCAGGGCATGAAGTTGATCCTACCAATGCACGAGCGAGTCTCTTCTACGTTTATCACCAACAATATAGTGCAACATTGCTTGTCGCAGTTTAATTGTAAGCAGAATAACTTGCGCTTTTGCTCGCACTTGCCTTTCTTTGGTGGGGAGTCCTTGACATGGTGGCGGTTTAGCTCCTGCGTGGTTGCCGCTAGCTCGACGCCCTTGAAGGCCAGTTATTTTGGTGAACAATCTCCATCTCCGACCGGACATCTCTACCGGGTCGATGTCTCCAATGCTCTCCATTTCTTGAGGGGGCGAATAGCCTCGAGCTGATGCGTCGATGAAGCCGGCGGCAGAGGCGTGGTAGCGGCGATGACTGGCGAAGCTTAGCTCACCCGTCGGTGTGGCACAGTCTTCTTGTGGCAATAATTGACATTTCGATGGCCTAAAAGGTTCCCTGCTAATGTCCAGTGAGTCCTTGCACCTTGCCCGTTCACCGAGAACACTCATTACTGTTTGACAAACAATGTTCGTTCATTTAACACGTAGAAACACGGAGCGGATGAAAAACGCGTCCCCGTCGTTCGGCTCCCTAACGGCTTTTTCTCCCCCCAGGAAAAAAACCGGTCGGTCTCCTTCCAAACACGTCTGTGCATGAATTCTCGGCTCCCAGGCGCGTGCCGTTGTTCGGCTGTATGCGGTTTGCCGAAAAAATGACGTATAACCAGATACCTTACGTAGGCCGGTGTCCTCTTCACCGGTTTCCAAATATTCTGTGGCCATTCGCTTGCCGTAATTCGGCCGAGGACAGCTAACCGAATGAAAAACGTATATTCTAGGGCCGTACGTCGGTCGGTATCCTTCATAACACTGGTTGCCCGAAGAAAACGAATATTCTACCGCCCGACGCGCGGTGCACCGTTGAAACAACGAATGCACGGCAGCCGCACTCCGGCCGGTCTCCTTTCGAACACCAACTGCCGCAAGAATACGCATATTCTGTGGCCGGTCGCTTGCCGTGCTTCGGCCGATTACCGCTTCCCGAAGAAAAAACGGATGGCCTGAGGCCGTACTTCGGTCGTTCTCTTTCTCAACATCGGCAGCCCTAAGAGAACTGAATATCTGGCAGCCGGTTAGCTGCCGTTGTGCGTCCGGACACGGGCGGACGAAAAAATACCGAAGCGCTGGTTGCCGAATGTTGGCCGTTCAACGCATGATCAGTGGCTGCCAGAACCTGGATGCTGGCCGGACATGCCAGAAAGCGGCCATAGACAGGCCGGTCTTGGGGCACACTTTCTGTGCCGCCTGGGATGTGCATGATATTTGAGAGGGTTACCGTAAAAACGCAGCAATAACAAACAAAACAGTATCGCTTATATCACGGACCACATTACAGTGCAGGACCATATAATATGGCGTAAATTCAACCCACACGTGCCAACAACAATTCAACCATCGCCCATGCGCAACAACCTTTCCCTCTCTTAAAAATTTAATTCCTCTGAGGACAGTTCCAAGGACGACGCGGCGACGCCCCTTCTCCTTCTGTTCCTATCAAGAAAGCGTCAACTATTTCTTGGTCTGTTTGGGAGGAAGACATGTACACGACGCGTGTCTGGAAGAAATCTGAAGTTCAACCTTTGCACCTACGGCAAGGATTAGCCAGGTGGCCAGCCCCCATTTGCGCATTTACAGCCGCATGATGCTCTCTGAACGTTACATTAGGCACCGGCATGTTTGCCCAACGTAGCACTTTTTGCACGACTGGGCTATCCTGTACACCACCCCCTTCACCCATTATGCAAACATACTTGTGTGCGTTACGACACAGCTGGTCTTTGTGCAAGGGTTATCCACCCTACGCACCATCTCTGACAGCCTTTCACGTGCCGAGAACACCATCTGCACACTGCGCTTCCCACCGACGTTATTCAGGGGGTGGGATACTTGGTGTACGTAAATCACAGTTACTACATACATTTTCTGCCTTTGGAATTCGGGAACCGGCCCATGGTCTGTTTTGAGATAGTTCACAAGGCTCTCCGCCACAGAGGCCACTATTTCAGGTGGGAAACGTGCCGCTTTCAGTCTTTCAGCTTGCTGAAGCCAGCTAACGTCTCTTTTATGCTGGCAAGACATGGTAAGCGCCGAGTTAGAATGTTCGTCGTATTGCCTCGCTTCAGAAGCTTTGAATAGGCCGACTGGTAGGGTAGGAAGACCTTTTTACTTCCCGAAGCATACTGCGAACATGGCTGATCAACACGTAGTTGCTGTTGCACATCAAAAAACTGCAAAACACCCGTCTCAGCCAATTCGTACGTGAAGCTCAGACGGTCTGCAAACTCAGTACAAACGCGTCGCGCAAGGACAACAATGTTATATCTATAACCAGGGACAACTTAATCCAACACCACAAGGAAATATTCCACATATCTGCAGATCTTTACCATCAAGCTGCCCTGCGAGGCAGAGGCATCAAGCTGCGAGGCATAGCGAAGAATATTTTAAGGGCGGCGCTTACCAGGTATGGCCAGTATAAAATGCAGGCTAGCTTGCTTGACATTCTGAAAGACTGAAAGCGGCATGTTTTCCACTTCAAATGGTGACCTCTGTGGCAGACAGCCTTGCGAAGGATCTGAAAACAGACCACGTGCCCGCTTCTAAGTGCCAAAAGCAGAAAGTTCCTGTAGTGGCTGGGATTACGTACACCAAGTATCCCTCCACATGTTAAATGTTGGTGGGAAGTGTGGTGTCCAGGTGGTGCTCTCGGAACCCGACAGGCTATAACAGCTGGTGCGTATGGTCAATAACCCTTGCACCAGGTCCAGCTGCAATGCAAAGCACACAATTAGGTTTGTGGATTCTGCGACAGGGGTGTCCACAAGATCCCCCTGTCATGCAAACAGTGCTACATTGGCCAAACAGCCAGGTACCTTAATGTAAGGCTCAGAGAGCATCATGCGCCTGTAGGTGCGGAGAATGGGGCTGGCGCCCTGGCTGATCATTGCCGTAGGTGCATGGGTTGCACTCCAGATTTCTGCCAGACGTGCATTGTGTACAGGTCTTCCTCCCAAACAGACAGAGAAATTGTTGAGACTATTTTGATAGGCAGAGAAGGGGACAGGGGCGTCAGCGCAACGTCCTGGGCCCTGTCCGCAAATGAATTCAACTTCTTGGAGATGAGGAGGTGGTTTCGCATGGGCGATTTATGAATTGCTGTACACACGTGGTAGGTCAATTTACGCCATGTGATATTGCCAGCACTTTGATGTGGCCTGTGATATGAGCGATACGTTTTGTTTGTTCGGGCTGCGGTTTTATTAGGCCCCTTTCAACTATGAACATTTCGGGGTTTTCCTGCTTCGGTAGCATAAACTGAGTTGATGTTATAGCGTGTGTTTCGTCTCCCCTTAAGCTTTGTCCCTTCAATAATGCTCTAGTACGATGAATTCCTTAGCTAGTAACCAAGTCGCCCAACTTAGCGCTTCAGTTGTCCTTATTTTTAATCTAATGGGCCCAGTTAACGTTTTTCTGTGTGGTAACCCTTCTGTCACGTACATTACCGTCATCGCCATCGCTTCGTGTCGCGCAAAAGTCTACATCTTCGCCCTTGGCATTCGGCTGGTACCTACGGATGTGCAACTGTTTTGCTTTCCTGGAATCCTTTCATGTCGAAGAGCATGAAGATTTATGGGAATGACTCACTAGGAACTGTGGAGACAAATTCGTGTCCAGTAGGGCTGTCTGCGTGCACTGTCGGGTCTTCATTCGGTTCGTCTTGACTACAGCTCTAGACTATATCAACGTTCAATCCTGAAAGGGAAACCGCGAAGGAGTTTTGTGGTCTCGGTGCTTTGCGACGTTAGGTTCCTGGAAGCGAGCTTCTTGAGAGAAAAATGTTCTGCGACAGAAGGTAAAATCCCTTGGGGATGCAACTTTAGCGAGCGAAGCAGAGTAAATGTGGAATTGTGGTCAGAAATTCTGTGCTGGACCGAAGATGCATCCTGTTAGTTTGTGTCAATGGTCAGAAAAGTGGCGGAAGCGGTGCAGTGTCTTGTGGGCGGTAGTAGGAGAGCGGAGCGGTGTAGTAGTCGTGTGAACAACGCTATAGAATTCTTGCGTAACAATAAGTTGGTGTCGACGTCGCCTGTCAAGGAGGGTGGTTTTGTTTTCATGAAAAATGACCTCCTCAAGGAAAAGGCTGAGAAGCTATAAAAAAGAATTTTGTGTTCGCGCGAGCCAATTATGTTATGGTTAAAACCGACGCCCTGCCCCACTGTGATGATCTCAACATAACTAAAAAAACAAAAGAGATTGTGGTTGCGAAAATGGATGACCTGGAAGTGTTTCGCACTGCAAAAATGCAAAAACCCACAAAAATGTTGCAACTTTTTGGCGATTGTGACGGAAAAAGGTTCTTGGCAAGGTGCGCTTTCCAAGTTTTTGCAAAAGCCACTGAATGGCCTAAAACATGGTGACCCGTTCCTGCTACGTAACTCGGAAGAAGTTATTAGTACATTTTCTGGGTGCGAAGGGAAGGGGGTTGGTCATTTCGCCTTTCCTATTGATGCGGAAGAGCCTTTTTATTCCATTCCAAAAAATGAAATGCTGAGCGCTGTTCAGAAAGGCATAAACACCGATGATATTGTGTCAATCTAACATTCCGCGGGTATGCCTTCTTGTCGCTTTGTGATATTGCTATACTTTTATCGCTCATCTAATTTAGTCATTTTTGAAGGTAGGCTGGTGGTGCAGAACGAGGGTGTTTACATAGGTTCGTGTATTGACCTAGTCATGAGTGACTTGGTCTTGGCCAAGTGTTGCCGGAAGTGTGCTTGTCGCGTGGAGAGCAGCTTGAGTGTGAAGATCTGCCGATATGTCGATGCTTTCGTTGTGGGGTTAGATCAAGTTGTCCTCGCTGATAGAGATAATATTCATGTGCTGTGCATTTTTATTGAGTGCGCACACAGTCTGATGTTCACGTATGAGTTGCCTGAGATGGGTGTTCTGCCCTTTTTGGATGTGCGCCCGCACCTGGGGGGTGATCAGCCATGTTGGCAGTATGCTCCGCGTGGTAAAAAAGGCATCCTTCCCTACCAGTCAGCCCATTCAAAGCTTGTGCAGGGAGGCATAGTGGAGAACGCTCTAACGGCGGCGCTTACCAGGTCTTGCCAGTATAAAATGGCGTATAGCGTGCTTCGGCAATCTGAAAGACTGAAAGTGGCAGGTTTCCCACCTAAAATGGTGGCCTCTGTGGCGAACAACCTTGTGAAGGATCTCTAAACAGACCACGTGCCCGGTTGGGAATGCTGAAAAAAGAAAGTTCCTGTAGTGGCTGTGCCGTACGTACACCAATTGTAACACCACCTGAAAAAGGTTGGTGAGAAGTGTGCTGTGCAGGTGGCGTTTTCCGCACCTGAAAGGCTGTCAAAGATGGCGCGTAGGGTGAAGAACGTATGCGCCGAGCACAGCTCTGTTGTAAACTCCACAAATAGGTTTGTTGATTGTGCGACGGGGGTATTTTAGAGGATCCTCCTGTTGTGCAAAAAGTGCTACGTTGGCCAAACAGGCAGGTGCCTAATGTAACGCCCAGAGAGCATCATGCGGGTGTGACCGTGTAAATGGGGGCGTAGGTGCATGGGTTGCACTCCAAATTTCTGCAACACACGCATCGTGTACAGGTCTTCCTCCCAAACAGACCAAGAAAACGTTCACGCTTGCTTGATAGGAAGACAAGCGGAAGGTCCGTCACCGCACCGTCCTTGGAACTGTACTAAGAGGAATTCAGTTTTTTGAGAGGGGAAGGTGGTTGCGCATGGGCGATGGATGAATTGTTGTACACACGTGTGGATTCAATTTACGCCTAGTGATATGGGCTGGCGCTGTAATGTGACCTGTGATATGGGCGGCACGGTTTTGTTTGTTCTCGCTGCGTTTTTATGGTACCCCTTTCAAATATCATGTGCATTTTAGTGTTTTCCTGTGACATAAACAGGATATGCCCCAAAAGAAGAAAGTGTATGACAGCTGTATATTACCGCTACTCACCTAAAAGGCAGAAACTTGGAGGCTAACTAAAAGGGTTCAACTTAAGTAGAGGACGGCTCATAGGGCAATGGAAAGGAAGTTGATAGGAGTAGCATAAAGGGACAGGACGAGAGAGGAGTGGGTCAGGGAACAAACGCGTCTTAAGGACATATTAGTGGAACTTAACAAGAAGTGGGCGTGGGCAGGGCGTGTAATGCGAAGACAAGATAGCCGTTGGTCCTAAAGGGTAACAGAGTGGATCCCTAAAAGAGGACAGTGTGGCAGGGGGCGGCAGAAAGTTAGATGGGCAGATGAGATTAAGACGTTTGCGGGTACACATTGGTCGCAGTTAGCGCAGGACCGGCATAATTGGAGATCCATGAGGGAAGCCCTTTCCCTGCAGTAGACGTACATAGGCTGATGAAGACATAAACAGATTTTAAGCTCTGGCTAGCGTGTGTTTTGTCTCCTCTTTAGCTTTGTCCCCGTCCTAATGTTCGCTAGTACGATGAATTCCTTACGCGTGCGTAAGTATCCTGCTTCTTCAATCGACACCTTCACAACTCCTGCAAATGAGAGTTGTTGCGGTCGTGGAAATCGGCTCAACACTATACTATAGAATTCTTCTCCAATAAGCACAAGTATGACTACTGCAATAAGCATCTGAAATTTAGTAACGGGTCTCGGACGAATGTGAAAACCGTTGTTAGCCGGGCGACACGCGTGAACATTCACAGCCCCCATGTATATCGTAGACAAAGGAGCACATTATCAGTATTAGGGGGTTTAACATTGGGACGACTTATTAATACCATCAATTCGGCATCTCGGTTCTTCGCATCGCTTCCTACAGCCATCCAAATTCTGAACATTCTATTCAGTGTTCAACCCCAAGCCTGAATTCTATCTGATGTCCACCTCTCGTCTTCACCTTTCCCACTTCATTAAAGAGAAAGCCTGATTGACCCGTCGTTCAGCCGACCTTCGAAAAAAAAATAAAACGAATCACTTAAAATAGTGCGTTTTGTAAACACAACAGCACAAGAAACAATTATGCAGTGAATTTTTATGCAAAAACAGTTTTTAAACAACGAGTAGGAGGCAGTTCAAAGGCATTCAAAAGCGTTCACATGGATTGGAAATCATGAATATGAAGCCCTGCGGCAACACCCGCAGAAACAAGGCTTTCAAGCATTATTGATTCTTTATTTAGTGAGTTCCCGACTTTGCAAAAAACATGTAAAAGCAGGAAGGTTATAAAATGGAATAACGCAATTCTTTATTCACACAGCAGAGTTGCGTATCCTTCAGCCGTTTCCTATCTCTCATAGTCATCGCAAAAATTGCTGGAAATCATCACCTGGAAATTTATACTTTCGCATTCACAATGCGTGTCAGGTTTTCTGTGTCTTTGGAATGTGTACAATGTGTAGGTTCTTTCAAATGAGAAGTTGCTACGTAAATTATATGCTGTTTAAATAAATATTCAGCTTGAAAAGCCAAGGCCAACCTCTGTAATAGCTATTGACATGCCCAAAAGAAACGCACTTTGGTTTTTGGAGCCTTGAAATAGAAAAACAAGAAAATGAAGGTTAGCGCGCAATAACAGTGACTAAAAGAAGAAATTTGAATCTAATAAAAGCTGTCTCTAAAGTTAAAAGGCATCCTTATGGTTACCATAATCGTAATTATCGCCGATTGTCTTTCCCACCCCCATTAAAGCCCCTTCGATGCGTTCGTACTGACCAGTATTTTGCATATAGTTACACTCAGCATCAGCTGTCACGCTTAATTTGCCATGGCCGCGGGTACTACTCACTACCATATTGTATTTCTAAGAAGGTCTGGAGGCGGTTCAAATTGCGTACTTGGAGAGCGAGAAAAAAAAGCTAATTTCTCTCCAGTGCGAGTAAAAGACTTTAGACCGAAACATAGGCGGCCTCTATGGCGAGGCCGGCTTGCTTGTCGCTTACTCTTTAATATATTGTTGGCATCAAATCTCGACATACGGCTGTAGGCGTCACATGAAAAACCTGAACACAGAGCTCGATGTCGGCGCCTGTAAGGCCTACCGGAATCCGCGACAAGCGCACCAGGTTACAGTAAGGCAAGACCGGATAACGCAGCACGGCAGTCACCATAGTCTACGCGGATGTTGTTTCGTGAAGGGAGAACACACAAGCTTGGTGTGTGCTGTTCCGCTCTCCATTTGTGTACGCGTCCTCAGTCCCGTCGTTTCATCCAAATATGTGCCAAAAGGACCAGCACCAAACTTTTCGACTAATGGTGTCAACCCCTTAGTGTTATATAGATTCGGTCACTGTGTATAGGCATATCAATATTTTATTGGGTGTTTTGGGAATCAAAAGTGTGGCCAAGAAGTGCAGAAAATGGCGTTCCCCGCACTTCGGGCCTTCCGCCACCTCACCCACAAGAAAAATTCCCACAGCCGTGTCAGTCGTTCTCACTTATCAGCCCTGAGAGTTTCGGTCGAGTCAGCGCTCTCCTTCGAATTTTCTGAGCCAGGGTTCGGGGCTTTTGAAGCATTCTCGCTTGAGCGTGTCATCGCAGTGAACTGAGGTTCAACGTCTTTAAACACTTCAGTACTGCGTCGATGCTTACGCGGGATTCTGTGATTCCTTTTTCCCCGATGTAAGTTCTTACCGGGCAGCGGGAAGGGCTTATAGGTTTTTTTGGCTCCATGCACCATCCGGCGATCATCACCAATGCCGCCAGGCGATGTCACCACGGCACTGCGGGCCCCATCAGCTGCCGGCGACCTTTCTTTTCCTCCACTGTTCTTTGCAAAAAACAGGCCCGCCGTGAGAATGAAACCGAGGAGACAGGCCGCGACAGGCAGGATTGAAATCACGGCTGATGCTCGGTGAACTATGGCCTCGTCGGAGAGGTGGCTTCTCGTAGCCGCTGCCCTTGACTTGTGGCCCGTGTCTTCGAGGGCGCCCCTTGGCCGCATCGGCGTAGCAGGGCCATCGCTGTAGCGTAGGCCCTTCCAGGGATTGAAAGTAAGCGAAGCCATCGTTGCAGGCGTCTAGAAGAACAGGGAACGCTTGGTCAGTCGTCAGACAATTGTGAAGGGCACCAGTGGTAATCCAAAATCTAGCGAAGATTCCAAGACGACTGCTCAAGGAAAAGACGATTCTTGCGGTTGGCTTTGCTAAAGATGACGATGGACTTTACACGCTAGGCACTTACCCTATAAGGGGTATTGTCCAAACGCAAAACATACAACACGCTTTGTTCACAGCTGACAGGTACAGTTTCAGTAAATATCAGCAGTATTGTGTACATCAAAATTTCATTAGAAGTCAACACGAAAAGTCAATCGAAAGCGCCGTCGTAATTCATGAAGACCTGAATTGCCGAAAATTGGGAATCATTTGGAATTAAAATAGCAGTTCGCACATTTATTTGTCTTCTTTTTTCTGACGCATTTAGGTCGGCACGGATGGAAAAAACAAATAGCTGAATACGCGTATGGGGTTGGCTACAAGCAAGATTTTTAACTGGAATACCAGTGAGGAAATAAAAAAAAACATAAAGATCGCAATATCCAAGCAAAAACTTCGGTTGTAAAACCCAAAAAGAAAACGAAGTGTTACCATTCCTCACTTTCTTTTACAAAAACACGCGCAAAAAGAAAAAAAAAGGAACGAAGAAATCAGATGTTAGCCGCGTATCGTAAATGCTGAACTTCGATTCCAGCAGGAATCCGTTGTGTTATTCTTGCCAGGTTTCACCTTAATTATAGTCCCTGGATATGAAAATGGTGCGCTTCATCTAACCTTGAGTTTTTTTACCGCCGTGCGCTGTCCTGTACCAAGATTAAATAGGTATTGTCGCAGGTTTCTCGTGGCGCAACCGCGTCTGTTCACCTATTGCAATGATGAATTCTTCGGTCACTACCTGTGGGCGTGTAAACGTTTTTTCATGATGAGGGACCAGCTTCTTGAGGTGCCGATTTGCAGCGTGTGGATTTCCTAATGTGCGATGAATCTTCTTTCACTCGGGGAGTTTCGGACGGGGTTCTGCAGCCGGGATGTATTCTCTGCCCGTCTGAGCATCCTGGAAAATTGTAATCGATTTCCTGTATGATTCCATTTGTTTACGATGGAAAGCATTAGAAACTCATTTTTTTCTAATTTCTTCCAGTTATTTTTTCTTCTATATCTTCAATTGTAGTACATACAAAATGCTTTGAAAACACTCTGATTTTTATGTTAACAGGAACCTTTGGTTAAATAAGGTTTTGCCCCTATGTTTGATCGATCCCCTGTTTGGGTATGTACCCTTGACTAGGGAACATCGTCATCAGTAGCTGCACAAAGGGAAGGGCACGGAGGGGTACGAATGTAGGTCAAATGGGGAAATATCTGTATAGCTCTCCTGATTTTATTAGTAAAGCGAACGTAAAACAATTTGGAGAGCATACAAAATCGTGGCTTTTAACCGGGGTGTGTTCACCAAAACTTTTTTTTGCTGAGAAACAGGACGAGGCCGCTCATTTTCTCAGAAATGCCTAAAACCCTATCCTCGTCACTGGAACGCAAGGCGTAGTTCCGTGTCCTGTAAAATTATTTTAAATAAATCAGCGAGAACAAGCTAGTTTACAACTTTGAAAATTGTCTGTTGCTTAATATGATAGAAGGTGCGCGGAGGGTTGTGGCATGTTGTGTGTATACGTCACCGAAACGTCCGAGTCCTTCAATTGGTAACAAAGTAGAGCAAGCGTCCCTCCCCTTTTGGCACATGCTGGTCGCTGTATTTCAGTTAAACGATGAACATGTCTTCCACGTTTGTGCCATATAAGTTACCTGAAAAGAAGAACTTGTACGGATATAGATTTCGGGATTATTTTCTCGGCTCAGGAGCTTCTTGAAGTACGCGCTACGGAGCTGCCAGAGCATCTTAGTTGCATTATGGTCCCTGCCGAGGCTTTCTAACGCAATTAAAGGGCGGGACTGCAATACTTCCGTCCATCTGCAAAAAGTTGATGTAACCGTACCTGCCTCGTATGTGTAAAGAATACTTTAAAATTTGATTTGTGGTCAACCCCTGTTGTCAGTTTCACTGAACGCAGTGTCGCAAGCGATGCATCTCCACGGATCTGAAGACAATATTTGAAGTTCGTAAGCCTCGTAAGAGGTTACCGCTCCCGCTTTGGCTTTCACTTTCGCTGCTACAAAGGCACAGAAATGTACTGGTTGTTGTTTGAATAAAAATATACAAAAGCTCACAAATCTGCTCTTACAAAAGACGTCTGTAGGTGAAATATTTGTGAGTCCTAATTGCACCAGAATTGCGACATTAGAATTTTGTAGATTTCAGTGTGGGAAAAAAACCCAGTATTCTTCATGGGTTGAATTCGACTAAAGCAAAAAAACCTGCTTTCACGAATAGCGTGGAGGCATTTAACGTGCGTTCCTTAACCGGTTTGCGGAGAGGTGTAACATATATTTTTTTCTGTAGACCTCGGTCCCAAGGCGGCGCTACTAACCAGTGACTTGGAGGAGAATAGCTTAGACTTCGGCCGCGTGTCTTCGTCTAGTGGAAACTTGACCGGTCTTTCGACGGTGTATCGGAGCTGCAAAAGTATGTTCGGAGACTGCGGCTTTGGCGCGCACTTCGATCTGGGATTTCAGGACATCGCCATGTCAGCAGTGGCTTCTGGGGACAGCTACATTCGAAGCGGAAACGTAGTTTATCATCTCCATACCCGCTGTGCGAATGCTACTGGATGTCAAAGAGTAGGTATTTATTCGCGCACTCTTCGACTTAGTTTTATAGTGTTCCCTTAGCACCTTGCGTAGCAGGCTGAGGAGCCAACATCAACAGTGCACCAACTTGTCGCAAAATAATTTAGGGGCAATTTGCAGGGAGCTTCTCTTTTCTTGCTTTCCGAATCGTGGTATCTTCTAATACAGAAAACGCTCATTAATTTGAACCGGAATGGGAGCCATATATATTTTGGGTAATAAAAGTTTGAGCTAATGAATATTAAAAACCAGGAACAGTACTGAGCCTTTGGAAAGCACTAGGATTACCGGCAATTCGATTCTCGAAAAAGTAAGACATTGCAGTCTCCTTTTTGCGCTAAAGGCGACAACCAGCCCTTTTTGATCTCATGAGGGAAGGTAGCGGAGGCGACCCTTCTAGCCTTCACCGAAACTCAGCAGGCGACGGCGGGAATTCCATCCGGCCATGACTGCTGTGTGGTCGCTCCTACAGCTGCCACGTAATCTTCCCCTAATTGTCACTGGCAGTGGCAGGTTCTGTGTGTCTGATCTGATAGATGATGTGGTTTTCTATCAGTGCAACACAGTCCCCAGAGTCCATATTGAACTAGTCCGGAACAAATACGTCTTCCACAACCTGCACCATGCAGATTTTAGTTTATTCCTCCCGATTCTACCTTATTTATGCGTTTTTTTCTTCATTCCTTTGTGGCGATGCCTCATGTGTAGCCAGTGAATGTTTTTCTATAGCAGATTGTAATGCACCAAGTCGGTGGTGCGGTGGCCTGCAGTTGGAATCGTCGGTGGGAGAAAGTACTCCGGTTCAAATTAATTGACTTTTTATACATACACATTTAAGAAGGTTTGGCGAGAGTGAAGTGTGAAGTTCGAATTATCCAGAAATTCGAATTAGTGAACTTCAAATTTACGAGCTTTCAGCGTGCGGAAAAAATACTAACTCTGAGTTGCGTACAGACGTTTCACTATATTGCAGAGAAATAGCCTTTTTTGCATAGCTACAAGGCAAAGAATAGTTTCAAGAGATTCAGAAATGTAGAGAAAGATGGTAAGCAAAGTTTATTTTCAGCGAATCTACAAAAGTTTATGAATGTGTATTTTAAGCACTAATTGAATCATTGCATTGCTTTCATGTCACCACTTTTGTGAGCTCGGTAACGTTTCTTAAAAACCTTCTCCTTTTAATTGCCCGCAATAACGTGATGAGACCGTTACCTTTTTTATAACTAAAGTAGATTAAAAGAAGCGTTTGTAACACCTATGTCTCGGAAAACCAACCACTCCACTAAATTGAACTGGGGTGTACCCGAAGGTTGTCGAACATTGAAATCCTAAAACCAATCCGTTGTGAAATTCCGGCCAAACTAAATGCCCGCGTTTGGATCGACTACCACCCAACGCTTTTGCTTCGATTTACGTGGCGCGGATGAGTCCGTTGGCATGTGTTTGCCTATGCGCTTGTTCGTGTGGGGCCATCTGCTGTATTCTCCCACGCTGCGGCGGCCTGACGTCAGATATTTCAAATATCTTGTCGTGTTTTTTTCTAACTAGACCCTTTTTACGCGTGATATCTCATTTCTTCGCTCAGTTCGCTCAGTCCCACTTCATTAGAGACACTGCTTGCTGCTTTTTGTTCCCTTTATGATAATTTCTTGCCGTTCTTATTGCATGTTTTTCTATATAACTCGGCGCGCGCTAAGCGAGCTAGCGTCCTGTTGCACTCTCGGGAGAAATGGAGCGCCTGTGATCGGCAGGGACATTGGCGTCATCCTGCCGCCAGCTGCGCGTGAAGAGGAAGAGGACAAGCGGAGAGGAGGGAGTCTTTGCAAACGACACCAACAGCATCACTGACAGCGATGTGAGTCAGTCAATACAATAAATTACTCAAAATCATCCAACTTCCCCGGTAGAACTGCTATAGACCCCGGCGCACTCGTGACTCGGGTAAAACGAGGTGGCCCATGACGTCGCTCGAGGATTCACAGTCCGAACGGGAGCCAGCCTAGTTCCTTACCACGTGGCCCGACCCGCCAGAGACCGCCTAATTGCGTATCATGACATACTCACACATTACAGCCTCGCCCGCCGAAAATACCCCCCGGCGCATCCCCACTCAGGAATGAGCAAGCGCGCACCTGGCAACTTCTTCAGGTTCATTCCTTTCCCTGCAGGGCGGTGCTCCATCACATCAACCCTTCCCTCTACCCCGCACCTCATTGCCTCGCGTGTGGCCAGCGCGCCACACTTGCCCACTCTATGTGGGCATGTCCTTCCAATCCCTTCCCATTAATCACCCGCGACGAGCAATGGGGGGGGGGGGGGGGGGTATACTCTGATCTGGGCGTTCAAATCGCCTTGGTGGAACGAGCTGCCATCGTCGCCGCCGACCTCCAACCAGCGGCCACCACGCTTCCCTAACCCCCGTCGCTCAATAAAAGTTTTTCTCTCTCTCTTTCTTTCGCTAGAATATAATTCTTCGGGCAGTTGCTGTCGCTGCTGCTACACCCTTCCGCTGAATTCGCATGTGCGAAGAAATCCAATAGTATTTTGAAATTGCTCCGAGATAATATTTGATGACATCCGTACGTCACTAAAATTGCGTGTTTTAACGATCGAAGTTGCAACATGCACAATATGATCAACCTCAAAGCTTGTTTTAAACTTATACTTTGTCCAATGGTCGTCCCCAAAAAGCATTACCGGAGTTTTCTCTTGCAGGCGGAAGAGGAGGCTCGAGATTAACACCTATACGCTGAACTTTCCGAATCAAGTGACTGTAACGGCTTTGCAACTCAGGCAGGGTTACTCAGTTTTAAATGTGTTCGCGGGCCGACCCGAAGGAAACCTCAGGGCGGTAGAATTAAAGCACATGAACATTTCATTTTAGAAATACCTCCAAGAATTGCTCAGCAAAATGGCACACTTATTTGGTGACCCAACAATTTTTCGTTCGCTTTAACAAAGCAGCAAATGCAGTGAACTACGCTCTCTTAGTTTAGACGTATTGCCACGAGTCATAAACAAAATCATGAGTACTCCTAACTACCACTATCGCCATCGCAAATGTATAGTGAAACCATGCTCTAAAGTATGAAAAACCTTGCGGCTCCTGTATCTTGGAACTCCACATACACAGCCATCACACAGTCATCACTTAATGGCTGTGCGAAATAGAATATATATACCCTTTTTCATTAGCTTATTCTTAGGGCTTACGACAACCAAACAGACCATTTCAACAGTGTCTTTGAGCAGAACCAGTTATAGATGAACCAAAATCACGACACCTCTATTTGTTTTGTTCGTTTGTTATGCTCCCGGGAGAATACCATTTGGGTAGGAACTGATTAACCACGCTACAGAATTTCTTGGTGGAATAAAAGAGAATTCAGAATAACCTAGCGCTTTGTTCCGTGTACTCACTTGTCCTTGTTACTGTAGCGCTTTTCCCACCAAGAATAACCTAATTAAATAAACGCTGTAGTTATGAAAACTTTACATCGCCTCAATCGAGCAAGCAATAGCTGCAGTGCGTAATCGTTGATTGCATCATTGAAAATATATGATTTGTACCTTTGGCTTACTGTTCACTGTCTCGGTATTGTAAAAAGGATCCCAAGCGAACGAGCTCGCTTGCCCATGAAATTGCCCGATGAGAACTAATGGTTTAAAGAAACCAAATAAAGGTTTTCTTAACACAGCCCGCCTAAAGCGGCCAAGCAGACAAAATGAAAGTTCGGTTTATAACAAGCACTGAGTGTATTAAAATGTTCTTAGAGCTTTCCCGGCAGCAAATGATGCCTTATACGCTGAGAAATTATTCGATATACGTTCAAATTTTGATTCTCCCGAAAATAGTGGGCTTTGTGACGTCTTCCATGACGTCAGAAGGATAGGTCTGCAAGCGAACTTCTACTGGACTGTTCGGTTCGCAGCGTACTGCGGAACCTTGTTCGCCGTCAGTCCTTCTAGATGGCGTCGCGATACTCTTCCGCACCGCTTTTTGCCTTTTCTTTTTGTAGAGACACTGGCCGAGGTTGAGGAGTTTCGCACGGGCCGTGAAGGGCCGTTCTACGCAAGAGCAAGGAGCATTAGAATGGATTGGATTGGATTGGATTGAATTTGCTTGGCTGGGCTTGGATTGGATTTGTATTGGATTGTAATAAATTGGATTGTACGGGATTGGATAATCCAATTCAATTGGAGTACGTGTGTGCAGAGAATCGGGTCGGCACATTCGCCGGTCTGCGCATTCCAGAGGAGTGACGTCATAGCCGCGGCAGACGCACTGGCGCCGGCGCGTTCCCAGCTGTGTGCCTCCGTTGTGCAGTAGCCCAGTCTGACGCTGCGCCGGAGCCGCTTGATAGCCGTTTCACTTGGCTCCTGGAGAGCCGTGCTTTGCATGCGCCAGGAGCAGTGACTGGACTGGACTGAACCCGACTGAACCCGACTGGCGTGGACTGGATTGGACTGAACTAGACAGAACTGGATTAGACTGGATTGGATTGGATTGGAATGGAAATCGTTTTAGCAGCAGTAAGCATGATAATAAGCCAATCCTAGACAACCCATCCAGGAAACCTAAGAATAACCAGCTGAATCTTAGCTAACGCTGCGTATATCCTGAGATAGCCGAGCTAAGCCACTGCTAATTTTTTTACCGTATTTGCACCTGGTTATTTTTTTTGTTGCGGTAGGTACTAATCGTTTTGTGAAACCTCCGGTACATTTGACAAATAAGGTCACGTTAGAGCCACTAGATCCGGTTTCATGGTATCGCCACTCCTTTCTCTCATTGTTGAAAGGCGCTTACAACGGCCATTGGTCGAACTGCGTCCCGTGAAATTTCTTTACCCCGGGAGACCCATGGGCGCAGGTATTTATTGTGCTCCTGTTTTGCGCTTACCCGTGTACTTTGATAAATCGTGCTTTTCGGAGCACGATGTCGCTGTATGACATGTTGAGAGTGCGTTTTTAAGCCCCAAACAGAGTAGTGATTCCGTGCTCCTCTGTTGTGGGCGGTTTCAACCGCCCTGACGTGGAAAACGCCTACTTCGCTTCCCCCTTGAAAAGAATGACAGCGGCCAAGCGTAATCAACAGCCAGTAGAAAAGCAGAGCGTACTTAGTGGTTGTATCCTACCCTAGAGCCACAAAATAGGTTAGGTAGCATAACCAAGCCTGACCCTGACGCGCTGTCTCAAAATTATCGAAAAGTAAACACAGCTGCCGTGGTTGCGATGCAGCGCCTGGACGAATTCCGCCTGTCAAGGTAAGCCTCAATTGTGTGCATGAAGCTGGCCACCCTGGCGACAGGCACCAAAATGGCTGCCGTCGTGCATCAGTGTGGTTACTCTTGAGCGTAGCGTAATTAGTGGTTCTAGGTCACGTAAGACAATGTCGCTTACGCCAATCGGCCACTGTCGTTTGAGACAAGGCCAAAGCGCCGCACTGCTGTGCAGCTAAACATGCATAGTGCGCCCAGTACCAACAGTAATACGGACTGCTAGCTATAAGTTTACGAGTACTTTCGTGACTTCTATGCTTTTACCCCACCGTTCGTACTGCTAGAAAATGAATCTGCATTATAGTTAGGCGAAAATAGCTCGTTTTGCAACCTTATAAGCCTTCACTTGCGTTCGCGTTTGGCGGCCTCACAAATCGCACTGGTTTGCATATGACGTCGTATAATCTAGTGCTAGATACGTGCTAGTGAGTAACATGGCCATTCCATTTTTTCCCAATTATGTATCTTTTTCGAGCCAAGTTTATTTTGAATGTGGCGTCAGTATAATTATAATGAGGCAATCTTTAGAATGAACCAAACTTGTGTTTTACCTGCATGGCCCCTTAAAGGAACTCGCTACACATACACGTTTGTTTGAGTGGCTGAGAATTTTTTTTAAACAAATGCCTCTGGACTGGGTGCCCATCTTTTCTCTTAACCATGCCGTTTACATGATCCCCTAGTTGCGCAAATGGCGCTTGTGTTAGAAAAAATTCCCCGCATTTCCCCGAGGAGAAGAATGTGAAAGTGCGAATGCACGAGTTGAATTTGCGTGGTTCGGTAATGTTCGCGAAAGAGAGATCACACACACACACACAACTACAAAGAAAGAAAGATGCATTTATTCACAGACACCTATTTGTGTTGTCGTTGTACTTGATTGCTAGAGCGGATCTCAGCTTTGAAATTTCGTGTCAGTACTCCTTTAAGCAGGTGCATTAGCCCTTCTCACGCCCGATTATTGGCCAATCCCCCACGTGGGTATGTGCCATGTCAGCAGCCAGGCAGCGCGCGCCCATCTCCCCCCGTTGCCAAGGAAGACGAGGGGATTCCTGGCCAATCCCCCACGTGGGTATGTGCCATGTCAGCGGCCAGGCTGCGCATTCGCACGAGCGCGGACATCGCCGGTGGACGCAGGTTCAGGGTCGCTTAAGAAGTGCATTCGCACTTAAAATGGTGATACCAAAAGCAATAGAGATACTGACTACGCCAACGTTCTCTCAAAATGCGATTGACACAATTCGAAACATATCAAGGACGCAGCGGTGTCATTTTTGCATCATTATAGATTTTTAGCGGTTTACATGTTGTACCATTTCAAAAAGAAGTGATCCTGTGTGAGTATTTTTACTACTTAGGGCAAAATAGCATTTATGATTTGTGTGTACCGGCGGGATCGCGAGCACAGAGCCCATGCTTTTGGAAAGGTCTCCATAAGCAGTGACACCCCGGTCACATAAATCAAGTTGTGCGACGACGAATTTTCCAAGCTCTCGAGCCCGGAAAAAAAACGCAAGACTACCTTCTTTGCGTACAGATTCGTTATCAAATACGAAAGCATGCTTCTTAATCACAAAACTACCGCATTCGTTATAGTGAAGAATATTCTTGAGGTAAATGCGGTCAAACTGACTTTGACAGTTCGCAACTTTTGCAAATGGAGACCATGCCACTCTGATTTTGCGCGAAGAATCACAATTGGTGACGTATGTCATGGCAGCCGTGCGTTCCTCGCCATGGTGGTCGATCACCACGACGTGGAGAGGCCTTTTTGGGAAGGGTACCAGGCCGGGTCCATGTATCGTGTTGAGGAGTTGGTAGCGTACTTTTTGGTAATGCGTCGACCTGTGCTTTGTAATAATGGTGGGGCAGATTTCGTGTGATGTTGGCTACGTGAATGTGTTGGCGGATGTGGACAGGGACGTGTTGAGGCTCGCCTTGTTTGGTGGATCTGAATATACGAGACGTTTTACGGGGTCCCGCGACGTGGGTGTTAGCTTGATGCGGACGACTTGGTTGTGGCGGTGAGCTTTGTGCATTTCTTCCCATGTATTGTGTTTTCGTAATTGGAGTACCCTGTACGTGGTACTGGAGAAAAATAGTCCTCGGGCAAGTGTGTAGGCTTGGCTGATAACGGTATTGAGTTTGCCTATTTTGGTTGAATTGAGGGCCAGGTACGCTGTGCCACTGCTTAGGCGCCTGATGAGCATTGCTTAAATTATTCGTAGAGTGTCCCTCTTCGAGTCCTTACCGGTCGTGGCAGGGGCGTCGTAGGAATGGCGTGTGTTGTGCGAAGTTGCGTTTTATTGGAGGTAGGGTAAGGAGTAGCTGAAATTTGGGGGGATGCTGAGGTGAAGTATGCCAGTGTGGAAGATTTTCGGTATGAGCTGGTTGTTCATTTTTATTTTGGAATCGGGGATCGGGACTATTTACTTTTTTGTAAGTGCGGCACAGAGCTTGAATAGAACAGTTTTGTTGGACGCGCATTCTAGTGATGAAGCTTTGAGGTATTTCTGGGTGACGTTCATGGCTTCAGTTAGTATTTCTACACCCTTGGGCAGCCATTGGGGTCCAAAAGAATTGGCTGGTGATTACGATACTCCCGGATGCGACATTTGGGTGCAGCAGCAGTGTGCTGAAGCAGCACACACTCGTGGGTTGTCTCGACGGCATCGATGGTGAGCCTCTGCGTCGGTGGCGTGAAGTGCGTCTCAGGAAAGGTCCACCACCTGCATTTTACGCAGGGACCGCACACCACCATCACGCACATGCCCCCTCACGTTTTCACCAGCGTCGCGCAGGCGAGCGTCTCGTTCGGGCACAACATACTGACCCCCGCCCCCCCCCCCCCCCCCCCCACACACACACACTTTCGGAGAGCGCTCGCGCAGCCACAGTGAACCACCCTCCCCTAACAATTTCGCGACACTATCCTCCTTTGTTTTCTTTCACTATGTGGTCTTGCCATCCTTCACTCGGTTACGACGACGACGCGGCTGACGTCCTCAAAGTTGATGCCGTCAGTTTATGGCAAGACTTAGGTTGGAAATTGTGGCGAGGAGTGGGGCCAGCTCATTCAGAGATGTATTGAGTAGCAATAGATGAATAGAAATTCCTTTCGGTGCCACTGGGAAGACGTCAGGCAGAATATACCTCATGCCTATGATTTCCGTGGGGTTATGATGAACGCGGAGACGGGTAGATCTCCTTATCTGCGTTTGCCGCAGTCAGTCGGTATATGCGAGGTCTTGGAATACGTTCCTGTGTGGGATGTTTCCAGCCAGCTTTTCATCTGTCACAGCACCGACATGAAGCTATTTTAACGATAGAACAGGTTATGTATGTTAGCTATGTCCTGAGTTGGCGGGCTAACCCGCACCTTTATGGGGCCAACCATGGTAGATGGCCGTGCTGCGAGCTTTCGACCCGGACCTTGGTTTCAGAACCAACCGTACAAATTAACGCCGGCGACAGCCTTGGGCCTGCATGCACTACGTTCTTGCTGAAAGGAACACTTTTCATAGTTTAGGGGGTTTGGGGCCGAAGGTACACCCAGCTACAAAACGCTCCGGCCAAAATTTAAATTCATAGAGCAAAGTTCTACATAACATGGGAAAAATGGACGGAAACCACCCTGTAACTGTCGTGCGAACCACTCTGGCATTACCACAAGGAATAATTCAGAGAGATAGGTAGCTGTGCAGAATATTAGCAAATGTAGTTCCTAATCTTGCAATTTTAGCTCTCATTTTGCACCCATCGATAGCCCAAGATATTTGCTTCGTAAGTCTTGGTCCTTAGAAAAAAGAGCGACTTCCGCTGTTTTCTACTCTCATCTCACAAAAGGCGCTGTAACCGTTGAATATGATATTATTATGACTTCCTTCCCACACGCCCAACTCAATTCGCCTCCTATTCTTCTATACATACCTATTTCCTCGCCGCAGAGGATATCGACCTTCCCTTCTCTTTCAATGAACTTCACACGGCCATTCATCAAGGTAAACCCAAATCTTCCCCTGTACATAACATTGTAACCTAGAAATACCCCCGAAACTTGGCGAAGCCTTCCCTTGTTGTCTTACTTGACCGTGTTAACTGCTGCTGCTTAACTGGTAAAGTACCTAAAACTATTCAGTTAACTCTCATCTTCCCTATTCCCAAACACATGAAGGCTGGTACCAGCCAAACTGACCTCACAAACCTCCGTCCCATTTCGCTCTGTCCTGTCGTCTGTAAACGTATACAAGGGATCATCAATAACCGTATCACTCGCCATCTGAAATATTCACAACCATACTTTCACCCTGCGTAGATTGGCTTCCGCCCAAACCTAAGCGCTCTCGATAGCCTCTGGCTATTATGCCAAGTAATCAATCACTCCAATCATAACCACTCTCCTCCCAACCTGATCCTGGAAGTAGACCTACGTAAGGCTTTTGCTCATCTCAGACAATCCGCCATACTAGAGGAACGCCTACCCAAGCGCGCAGGCGCAAATCTGGATCCGCAAGTTTGTGAGCGCTCAGCCAACACGAATTCAAGTAGCTCACCAAGGCTCGACTCCTCGCATATACTACCGTGACCGCGGGGTACTACTGGGATACATACTTTCTCCGATCCTATTTAACCTCGCCATGTTGAGGGCAGCCCGAAATATCGAACCTGACACTGCTGCATGCTTCAGAATATATGCCGACGAGGTAATCATATGGACTGAATCAGCCGATCGATAGGCAAACCTAACTCCAAGCCGCAGTAACTGGCCTTGAATACTCCTTGGCCACTCTAGGCAGCGAATTAGTCCCTGAAAAAAAAAACGAATACTTAGCCGTATTTGGCCGCAAACACCATCCGCACTATAATATTCCGACTCTTCTTCTCACCGGTACTCCTGTAGCAGCTAGTTTCTCACCCAAACTAATACTTGGAATCCCAATCGGACACAAAAAGATCCCATCAATACGGCTACAACAACCCAAACCTAAATGGAAAACAATTCCTACATGCCATATATCTCCTATCGAACAAATCTTGTGGAGCAATCCAGAAGGCGACCCAAACTTTATCACACGCTGTCGCCATTGGTACCATAACTTACGCAGCCCAATCCTACAACCTTAAACAAAACGCTGATGAGAACACTTTAAAATTTGTACAGAGCCACCGTTAGCACCATCAGTGGACTACTCGTCTAGAGAATCGTGCAAGCTGAAGTTGCTTTTCCCCGTTGGAGAATAATATCATTCAAGAGACAGTACATCGATTCCTTCATAAACGCTCAATAACTCATCAAGGCGTCTCCATCCTCGTCTGGGATAATCTGAAACCACAACTACCCCAAGACATCCCACCGCCTTTGGATCCCTGGAACCGCCCTTCTGCCATGGACTCTACAGCCCCCATCTGGTCCCGCGTAATGCCCATCCCGTCCACGCTTCTCGCATCAACACCCCCCGGAACAGTAAACTCCCCTTCAAAATCTATACTTACACCGTCAAAGGCATAGCTCATCCACTAGTTTGCACCGCATGGGCATGACCTGATCTCCCTTCCATACAAGGCAAATTCACCCCTATTCCGTGCGACCATCCCGGAAGCGGAATTCTATGCCATAATTCAAGCCATACACTTCTTCATGTTACATTTTTGCTCCGTGGTCCCTTCACAGATGCGCAAACTGACGGACTCACTGAAAGCTCTAAAGGTTCGGCAAAGTCCAACGTCGACCCATACAATCGCCAAAAACATCCTTCATCAGATCTCCGTCCTAAAATCTAGCGGCATTCATCTTTGCATCGAATGATCCACTGGTCACGAGGAGTCATCACCGGGAAACCAGGCAGCCCACTCGGCTGCACGGGAGTGTGTAACCTCTAGCCCTCCGCTGCTACTTTACTTGGCTCCTCCACCTCCTGAGTCATTACCGCCAGCCCTACAGATTCTACGGTACAAAAAAATATAAAAGACCGCCTCAAGGCCCTCACTCTAACCGGCTATGTATCCGCTCTATTCCCACTCCGCAGATTAGCCTAAATTTTTATAATCTATTTTTGTCAATGCTAGCTTAACCCCAGAGACAATCAGTAAATGGTACAACCCATCCCTGCCGCTTTGATGTCCCTTCTGCGCCTCCCTCACACCCGCCAATCTCCAGCACCTAATTTGGCACTGTGCGTAATTTACGCGTTGAGAACCTTCAACCCTCTTCCAAATGCCCCCTCCTCATACATCGACCCTCGTATGCTGGAACCCTCCACGCTGACTTTAATTGCTTACTACTCTCTAGAAAGCGTTCCAGCGTGAGCAATTCAAAGACGTGAGCCTGCTCTCCTCTCCCCACACGGCCTCTTCCGCCTTCGTAAGGAGCCAACCACCTTCAGTTTAAACTGTCCATTTTGAAGATGTCCCAAGATACAAACACCCCACCTTCTACTCCCGCTTCCCTCACTTGACCTAGCCTCTTCCTGCTGCAATAAAGGCTATCTCTTCCTCTCTCTCTCTCTCGCTCTCTTGTAGTCTTATGTAGCTGATGTGTGATGTAGCAAAACTCGCTGCGTTTTTACTAAAGTAGGCAAATTAGGCCTTGAATATACAAATTCTTCAGTCATCGTCTAGCGTGATTCTTACTTTTAAAGGAAATTAAGGTCTTCATGAAACAGGTTCAGTAGCTGAAGCCAGGGCACTTTGATGACCTCACGAATAAGGAAGTGCTCAAAAACAGTGAATGAGTGCACAAGAACTGTCGAAAAGATGTTTTAGAAAACTTTTTGAATACAATTGTGGTCATGCAAATTTATGATAACGTGCAATATTTTTATACTAGAAAAAATGTTGATTCTACTTCTTAGCTGGACACGCTAAGTACGTTGTGTGGCGCTCAGTACAATGCGTCAGTAGGGCTAATGCGTTGATTACACGAGTAAAGTCGAAGTGAAAAAGAAACCTGCTAACGTAAGTACCCACACACGCGACGAAGCGTAACTCTCAAAGTGTGCTCAGGTATCGGCGAAACTATCTGCAAAACGGAGAAACTTTGCTCCTGAAGGTGAGATGAAGAAGAGAAATTTTAAATCTGCAGCAGCATGATTCACGATGACCATCAGAAAAAGCGCTAACGGATTGGACGAAGCTTCAATGCAACTCAGAAAAAGCAAAGCACGTCTTAACAGAACCATGTAATTCACTACAGAAGGTCTCCATAAAAGCGCGAGAAGGATTTGGGTTAGCTGTTTGTATTTACCATTGATACGCAGGACACGATGATCAAACTTTTAGGTGTACGGAAATTAGGTGTACGGATTTTACAGCTAGGTTTCCTCGTATATTTAGTGCAGGAGTATTTCACTGTGCGTTTGGTTTCCAAAAAAAAACATACGTTGCTCGTTAACAAGGTGTACGTAATTTTGACAGGATTGGAGGTGCTTTTTGAGGAGCCATGTTTGTACTGCAGTTTTGATCGCATAGACGTCGTAAAGAGGATGCTGATTGAAATCAATGTTCTCCGTAATAGAGTGGTACCCAATTTCCTGACAAGAAAAGGAGCTCCTGGTAATCTGTCAGTAAAAACATTGGTTAAGTTTCCCACATATACCCAGAAGCTCAAATGCAGTTTTCTGTAAAGAACATTCATAGGCCATTGTTTTTCAACAGCCCTCACCAGATTACCAGCGTATGCATTAGACCTCAGCATTTCCTCTGTGAATTCTTCCCGCAGATTAAGAACTTTTATTTGAGCTCTTTATTGCTGAAGCTGCTTAATTTAGATTGTGTTGCTGACGCTGCTGCATTTGGATAGTTTGTGATGACGCGGTACAAGAGGCATCAAAAATGTGTTGGATATCTGGGGAAACTTCTAGAATTCAGTTATACCATGTATAGTTTCGGGAGAATAACTTCTCTTAGCCAGTTTGAAAAACTGCATTTCGTCTTGCCTTTCAGGGCCACAAACAGGTCAGTTGCAAGTTGGGCGAGTTGGTAGGTGTTCTTAACTAATCACAGCGCGAAAGATCGGACAGACAGAAGAATAACCATAGGACAGGCGCTCACTCTCAACTGAATTTATTGAAAACCCGCCAGAAGCATTTATACCAAAGGCAAACAACACCACACGTGTCAAAGTAGCATACAAAAACAAAGACAAGCACAGAAGAACGAAAGAAGGAAACATGACCTATTTGTCATTATCCGTGAACTGAACCTCTTATCAGTAATCACCACTGTAGGGTGGCTCATGCACTTTTTATCCCTCTTGCTAATGCGACAGGCTTCAGCGATCTCTCGGTGTAACTGCTTCGGGTGCTTGGTAACAATACCAGTTTCCTCAAACACCGGGTGGCCGCCTCACGTGTTGCAGTGACAGGGCAAATTGGCCGCGGATGTTTGTCGAATGAAAGCGCATGCTCTCGCAATGCAACATTCGCACACCGGCCAGTCTGCCCTATGTATGACGCACCACACGAAAGAGGGACTTAGTACACGACGCCGGTTTGGCAGTCCACATATCTGTGCTCCTGGCTTTTGCCACACCCCGAATTTGCTGCCCTCCCTGTCAACGAAGCCTTTCGTTGTACAGCAGTGCAGTTTACGAGGGGCGGAGGGACATTCCCTTCCAGGTTACGAGGGGCGGAAAAAACCACAGCGACACCATACCGACAATTCTTCAAACCGTGCGACGTGCGGTGCACATAGGGAATCACGGCCAGTTTATTTCCATCCGTTTTTTTTTCCTTTCCTTATAGGAGTCTCCACGAGACTGACATGCCTGATCAACGCCACTCTAGAGCGCTGCTCTAGGGTAACCTGCCGCCTCTAGCTTCTTTAACTGGCCTTCGATGCTCTCATGCACAGTATGGTGGCAGGATTAGGTTAAAGCTGAGCGCAACACAAAAAACACACTCCATTCTTCCCTAATTTAGAACGTCCTGAGCCATAACTTAGGAGGGGTTTCTCAGAGTGAGGCAAGTACATCCAACAGACATGGCCGACCTCAAATCTTAAACGGATGTGCACGAACTGCCGCTCTTGGTGTTTGGGACGTTCGACAGTAAGCTTCAAGCCGAAACCATTTTTCACGGAACACTTTCAAGTGATCAAAGACCATGCGTGGTAATTCATAAGAGTTCACAAAGGCAAGGTAATCATCCGCATATCTAAAAATGTTGCTTGCCAGACCAGGGAGCGTCGTTGTTTGTGAAAAGATCCGGTGTTTGTATTGGATCTTATGTTGCGCCAGTACTCATCGTATTATTCTTAGCAAGTTTGACCGTGCCATTGAGAGAAACCTGTCTGGTCTGGCAAGTGAAATTTTTAGATATTCGAATGCTTACCTTGCCTTTGCTTGCCTAACAAGAGGGCGGGGCCCCCGGGTTTCAGTTTTTCACCCTGTACATATTTGAGGCACTTGCACTGGTTACAATCTAAAAGGATCAGGGTTTGCATACAAGTGCTTAGCACGTTGCTTGGAGACCAAAATTTGCATTTATAAGTTGAAAGTGTTTTTAAAACAATTTAAATGAATTAATATTCTTGTACGAATCAAATAAAATGTTTATTGAACAGGCGTTTATGTTCAACGTTTCTTGATATAAGAAACTTGAATACAGAAAGCGTATGTGTTTGGCGGAAATTACAAGAAAAGAACGCAGAAGCAAATTTTGTCAAGGCGTCGCATGATGAAAAGTCATCGCGTAAGAGACTTGCAGGCCATGTCATGGTGGTCCCGTCCTACGAAGTACTGTCCCGCACGAAGAACAATATTCTGTCACCTTGTGACACGGCGGGAGGCACAGTGGAAGGAAACACACGTAGCAGTGCGTGCAGCTGCGAAGAATACAGCACACTTTAGGAAAACGCTGTATTAAAGAAAATTGTTCACCTAGAAAACTGTGTGAACAGTTAGGAGAAGAAAGTAATCAAAGCATAGACCCATCTTACTCTACGTGCCTATGCTACATTGTAGTATTCTTGAATGGCACAGGACTACGTTATAAGTGTGGCTTGTTTGGATAGGAAAGTGAGCAGCCATAAAAGTACCTGCTTCTCAAGCATGACACCAGCCATGATAGTAATCGGAGCTAACCGTAATTGTACGAACATAATCTAGACAAACATAAGGAAAGTTTGCAGGGAAATAGTCTCTTCCTGCAGGGTTTCTTGTGTTAGTTTCGAAGACACCCATGATCGGGTGACAGCAACACCATCCCTCACCCAACTACGTCGAAAACCTAATTTAGGAGTATCCAATATTTATCGTCAGCGTCGTCGTCATCTACATTTTTTATGACAATCCCGGCTAGCCCAGTACATGTAGCGTCCTCTTTGCGGGGAATTGAATTAATGCCCCTTTCTGTGATAATATTATTTAGTCGAATTTCAACCCACTCCAAACATGCCACTTCAGCTTGGTTGATGGCAGTGTACCATAATCAAGTCGCTACGGAGAACGAGCTCTACGTTTGCTAACGGAATGTTGTGAGGAAATTTTTCGGACGTTAATTCAAAGCTCCTACAGTTAAAGGTGACTGTATAGCTTTCAGGGGTATTTTTAGGGTCCTCCGCATGCTGCTGTGGACAGTGTTAGATGGCTGCATCAAGCAAAGTGGCCCTAAGTGGCTCTTAACCCGACCCCATGGATGAATAATAGCTTTAACATGCTTCTAGATAATTGCCGCAACTTACAGTCAATGTTGGCCTAAGTGGTTTTTAACCGAGCCACATGGCAAAATAATAGTTTCAATATGGTTCTAGATAATTGTCGCTCCTTACAATAGTAATTGATCTACTTGTATATTAGGAAAGCAACTGAAATTATAAATGGCCTTGCAAATGACGTCATTTCAGCCCTGGCTGACCTTGCTAAGGAAACGCCCGTATCCCTCTTTTCATATTCCACCATGTGGAACTGAAAGTTTTATGGGCATTACAAGCAAGGAAATAATTTGTGGCGACATAACAGAGTTACGCCGCACAAACGCGCTTTACCTCGCTTTTGATTTCTGTACAGGTGACCACAAGTTCTATGTGCAACTATGAGCAGCCGCTGAATTGGAGGTACCATTACAGTGGCCAGACAAAGCGCTTCGCACACGAAGACCGCCTCTGGCTTATCTGGCTTCTTCTTTCCACTCTAAGTAAAAGAAATGCGCTCCTGTACTTTGTACAAATGATTCACAAGCGATGCTATATTGTGTGGCCGGTGGTTACTCATCCGCTACCAGTTTTGAGGTAACGTGGGGCTGAGGTTTGCCATTGCTACTACGGTGTTTCTGTGCCTGCAACCCTAACACCAACCTAACCGCCGCCAACCCTACCTGCCGTTGTACCTTGAGCTGTGCTCGCAGTACCAATTACTGCGGGCGCTGTGCTGCCATAGCGGATTTTTTCGCTTCTCCTGTGCGCCATTCCAAATTACCATTGCCGGTAACAGCTAGAGTGTATCTACATTGGGACACTGCTTCGTTAAACTTTGACCGTGATTGTACGCACTTTGGATTTTTAAACTCAGCGGCTTTGACTTTGACAATTCACCCCTTGATTTCGCGTGGAGAAAGCATCGCGTTCAGGCGTCGCCGTAGTTAGGCGGAGGGGTGCATCATTTTTCTGTCTAATTTTCCACGTGCATGCGCTCCTCTCCATATCCAAACGGCTTCGACCGCGTCGAAATGCCGCTGTCGTATAGACGTCAGCGTCGTAATGCGAGAGACCGAGGCTCTAATTCGACAACGAGGAGCGTATTTTCTTTGGTTTACCCCCGATGATCACAATCTTCAAAGAAAGGTGGCTTTCCTGCAGTTCTTATATTAGTGAGCATGAACGCGATCAATGAGAAATAGAAACCTTTGATTTGTTACCGGTAATTGGGGCATGGGGTAGGGGATTTCGATTGCCTAGTATATTGAAATTCTGGGGATATTTTTCCCGTGCTATGGAAAGGGCGCTGAAACAAATGCACTAAGAATTAGCGTCTGAAATATGCAGATATGACAACTATTGCATTACTTTGTTCAATAGAACAAAGGTAGTGCCTCGAATGATCAATTTTCAGAAATATTTCCGTAGTGTGGCAAGGGACTGAATTTTGGGACTGGAGTCCTTATAAAGGCCTATCCCGTCCGTTACATCTTGCATGAAGTTTCTTTAGCGATAATGTGTGCTGTGAAATCTCTCCGAGGAATCTGATCCGCTTTAATTTTACTCTAGAGCCATATAAACATTTTACAAAAATTGTTGCTGTGCTTCTGCAACTACTCTAAACGCCTGTTTGAAAACTCGGTACACAAACCACAGTTCAGCTTCCGTGTCACACCAGCCACCTCAAACAGGCCGGGTTTCCTGAATAAATGGTGTTGTTAGGGATGCACTGCGCTGTGGAAGAGATTAAGTTCCCGAAGAGTTCCAGTCACACAAGACGGGCTGAAGACCATTGCTAGGAGATTCAACTCAAGGTTATTTTGTCTACGACCAACAATTATAGGATGTTATGTCGCGCGATGGTGGATGAAGTGTTGATGCAATTGGTGGATCGCATCCTTCTCGCATGTGACGGTTACTAATTCGCCAAACTTGCAAACACCTCAATAGTGGGCTCGATGAGCATTCCTTTTGGAAAAAAAGGCACGAGCTACTCGCAGTTAGCAACACAATGTCAACAATACGTTGCATACCTTTTGTTAGACTACACGAAATATCTTTGAAGCGTTTGCAGCAGCGCACGCGGGAGCTCAGGGACGTATTTCTGATATTTGCAATCTGTTAAATAGTACCATCATGTACCCTGAAGAGCAAGATCTCCTCCTTCCAGCGCGAGCGTGCGTTCGGTTGTCAGCCATTAGAGAAACAAGCCAGACGAATCCCAGGGCCTCTCTTGTGCTTACAAAATCTAAGGGGCATGCTACCTGGGTTATTTCCCCGTTCGTGACCCTCCTTGAAGGAGAAATTGACCTTGAAAAATATTTTTGCAAATAAGCAAAATCTTTTAAGGCGCTGACTACAGATTTCGGCCTAAGTCTTTTGTGCGCATATTGGAAATTTGTTTAGAGGCGAAGCCCCATAGGGGCTGAAGCGGTCGCCTTCTCATATCGTCGTCTCATGTCAGTGTCGATGTAGTAAGAGTACTAGAACACCGGGACAATAGTTTACGCCTCGCGCTAGAACGTAACACGTACTAGAAGAACACACCGGTACACTCGTTCTCCAACGCCTCGCGCTAGAAGGCTTCTTGCTTCAAAGGCACAACACGTTTATGGAAAAGCTGTATAACTCTTCCCCGAACGATTTCGTATCCGTTGGCAAAAACACCAAGGCGCCAAGAATACGCTTGTACACCGCTTGCTTCGCCCCTCCCCAGGTTTCGCGTTTGTGGAGATGACCCGGGATGGTTCATTTGAACGCGTCTAGAGCCTGCATAAAGCCCGTGTTTTAGTTTTCCCTATCAATAAAGCGTCAATTGTCAGAAACAAGTCGGTCTGTTCATTTCATGGTGTCGTGTTTTTTTTCATGTAATTTTATATTAAGGAATGCATCTAGCACGTCACGTTCTAATCCACGAATTTTTTTATCTTGCGTGGGCCCTTGCATTGAGAATTAAAAATGAACAGTGCTCACAAAGTTTTCATAATTTGCGAAGTTTGCTCGCTAGAGCAGCCTTGCAATATATCGGAATATCTGAATGTTTTGTAGTTAAGTCCTTTCTCAAATTCTCCGTTGCCTTTGGGTGCAGTGCAAGCAGGCGGGAGGACTTTAATCTGCCAACCAGAGCACGAGGTCGCGGGTTCGATTCCCGGCCGCGGCGGCCGCTTTTCTGATGGAGGCGAAAAGCAAAAACGCCCGTGTGTACGAGCTTTCGGCGCACGTTAAAGATCCCCAGGTGGTCAAAATTAATCCGGAGCCCTCCACTACGGAGCGCCTCATCGCCTGCGCTGCGTCGGCGCGTTAAAATCCTACAGTCAATCAATAATCTGCCAACCACATTAGTATCAAACAGTATTCTTACTGATAATTATGAGGCCAAACAAGTTAATCATCGCTGGTGTTTTGCAAGGTATCATTATATTCTTCAAAAACGGAAAACCGCACGTTTGTTTAGAAAAACTACCTTGATTAACACTCTAATGCGAACACTGACACACTTCCTGAGGGCGGCATTTTCGGAGCCTTAAGCAAGCGCACAAAATTTTCGCAGTATTGACAAAAATACCACGATAGCATAGTGCTGATAAATTGTTGAGAGGTATCACATCGTTATCGCTATCAAGAGTACGTATTCATGAACGGTAGCATATTGCGTAGTTTGAAAGATATAAAACATTTTACCCGAATAAGGCGAGCAAACTGCAGGAAAGGAAAGACAGGTAGCTTGGGCCGGCATATATCCTCGGCCGGTCCAGGACGCCACAGCCGGGGCACAGTAGACCGCTCGTTACGACGTGGCTGCAGACTAGCCGCGTCGACATCAGACGCGGAAGATCATAAGAAAAAGAAAACGAAAAAGCGGCGATCTATAATGTAATCCTTGTGTACGAAACTGCTGCTCGAATTCCCGCTTAATTGCCCAGGTACGCATAATATTGCACCACATATATCCTGTATTTCTAATGTAAGTAAAATAATGACGTTCTTCAAGCTGCGCAACCCGAACAAAGCAATTTTGAAGAATTAAAACATAGGTGGTCACTTCAACCGCAAAATACCAAAGGAAAAATAGAACTCTCATTGCATGTGTCGTCTACATGTTTGCCCGCAGGTGTTATCCGGCAAGTGCAAGTAAACTATCATAACTAATAGTGCATCCATTGCCTGACGCCAGCCGATAGGTATCTTCGCCGACAGTCATGACATTACCAGTTCCTTCCCAACGTTCTTCTATGTGTAATACCTTTCGCTAAACCCTTTAACCTTTCACAAACCATCTTTCCGTTATATTTCTCTTCCGTCATCTTCGTAATGTGTGCACGTCTTCGACAGCACCAGAAATCCAGCGAAACTATATCATAGACTATGTTAGGAGCTACGGGGACTAAAGCAAGATGTTAAGGCCGAAACTTAATGAGGCTTAGCCCAAATATGCTCAAGGTTAATTGGGCGTGGTGGGCAATTGTGCAGCTTTATCTCTGCTTGGCGCGTCGCTTCTCATGTTTTGTGAGAGCAACGGCCTCTCTTTACACGCACCTAGAATTGGCAAAGGCCTGTCGTTAGAATACAGATCTGAATTACTTCTTCTAGCACCTCATGAGCGCCATTGTAGCATTGTCGTGGTTGGCGCTGTGCTTACACTGCTGGCTGCACAATATGGTAACCGTATTGCACCTGTGGTTTTTGACTATCGGCTTCTAAATTATACGGAAAACCTGTAAATTGGGAAGGTGTATATTTATTGAATTTGCTGTAGCAACACGAAGAAAATGAATAAAAACTTGAAAGACACAGAACGCGTGTTTTCCTGTGTCCTCTTTTTTCTCTATTGTCTTGGCACTCCTGGAGTGCAATGAATTCTACATTGTATTATCGCTGCATCCGCTCTGACTCCCTTTGCTCAGGCTGTTTTTAGCAGAGGTAAGACGCCAGGAGTAGATGAATTCCAATTGAGATCTACGGGGCATTTGGGGACCTATTTGGCCCTTTCTTTTGCGCAGTCTTGAACAATATACTCTAAGCCCACACAGCCATGCGCTCTTTTAGAAGCGGGAAAATCACTTTAAAGTTGTCTCTGTTTCTGCTTTGAGTATTTTTTTTTGCCTCTGAGCTACCGCGGCCGCTGAAGTTTATTGCCGCCGCTTAGGTACGGCACCCCCTTCACTGTTCAGTCGTTACAAGCTGGCTGAAGTTCTACAATGTTTACTGTTCTATTTTAAGAGGGCAGCTATTGAGCAAATCATTAGCGTTTGCTGTCCGAAGTTAAAAATACAAAGAAATAGTCGAGCGCACGTGAGCGCGGTCCTCGCAGGGGCCACCCAGAAGTTAAACAAACGAAGAAAATGCCAAGCGCTCATGTGTGCGTGGCTCGCGGCGACTGCCCAGCGTCCCGGGCGCACGATTCAAACCGAACATACCCACTTAACAATGTTGGCCAAGAATGTGGGAAAAAATCCTGCGCTCGCCGTAATCGTGGTAGCACTTGTATAGCACTTGCTCAGAATGAGAGAGACCAGCGTTCACCGCAATCATTGCACCACTGTGTCGGAACGAGAAAGACACGTCATAGCGGACGCCCCTCCAAGGTGATGTCCAGTGATGATCACTTCCAAGAAAGTGAAGGAAGTTCACACTTATAGCTACAATAATGAAGTCTAGGTCATTGCGGCAGCGAAGAGGAAGGAAATCGGCAGCAAAGGTGAACTTAAACCGTTGTGAAGGCCGTGAAGATTCCGTACAACTTCAATACCTACATGTCGCGTTAGTGTGAGCTTCCTTCATTTTTCTCGGATGCCTGCAATGAAAGCTACGTTCGACACTGCATTCTCCAAATTTCTCTTCGTACTAAGCTTCAGCTTTCCCAGCGGAACATTAATAGTTTTAATCCTATTTCAGAATAACAACCAGATATTTTGAAGAACGAAGCACGTTGCAGGACCGAGATAGAGCAGGCGCAGCTGCTTTATGGAAGCAGGCGTACCTGCTTCCTTGTGGCCGATTTCGAGATAGTTTTATTAATCGGTCCGTGAAGCCAGGAAAGGCTCCGCTTCGGAGCTAAAGCTGCTACAATAAGAAGTGTGAAGGGGCCGTAATTGTTGACGCCTTTGAAAGTAGTAATGAAGCCGCCATAGTTTCATTGTAAGCAAAAAGTAGCCACGTTCAGCCTTCGACCGTTTGAACAGCTGCGAAGATGAACAAGAGCAGCCGTTGCGTACAGAGTCAAACTAACTTGTCATGGTGGAGTCTTCGCGTTGTTAAGAAGCTCGGAGGTTTTTGGAAGGGTATACTTAAAGCCCATAAAAAAAGGAAAGCAAACTGGAGAAGTCAGACTTAGCCTAAACCCATGACACGTGAAAACAAACTTGAATCGCAGAAGTTTAATTTTAGTGGGAGCTTAGGAATTCCGGCACAGGCGGGGAAACAATTTTCTAGACGACGCGAGCTCGCCGAGAACACCACCGCTGCACACCCGGGAGGCATGGCGCCTGCTGTCCAAATTAACGCAGCGCGCATTCGCTTCCTTACATGCTCGTAGAACCGCAGATTTTGCCCCTATAGGCATCCGCGCATTGCTTATCCGCAAGACACCCGCCGCGGTGGCTCAGTGGCTAAGGCGTTTTACTGCAGAGCACGAGGTCGCGGGTTTGATTCCCGGCCGTGCCTGCCGCTTTTCTGATGGAGGCGAAAAGCAAGAACGCCATTGTGCACAAGATTTCGGCGCACGTTAAACATTCCAAGGTGGTAAAAAGTAATCCGGAGCCCTCCACTACAGCGCGCCTCATCGCCTGCATTGCGTCGGCGCGTTAAACCGTACAATCAACCAATCAATTATCTGCAAGGTACCATGGGGCGAAGTTCTTGTAACATTCCTTCTCCGCGATGGCTGCTCTTCGGCCAGACGGGCTGGTTGGCTCTTTTTTGCGGATCTGTACTTCATCTGGACTTCAGTAATCGTCTTTTGGAAACGTTTTTTTTATGGTCTTCAAGCTATATGCTGTTTCAATGGTTAAATAATGAGCACCAACCGTCAAACAGACTATTCCGGGTGGCGATACACTAGCCCGCCTGAAACGCATGCGCCAAAGCAAGCGCAATAAGCACACGTGCAATGCCGCAGATATGTCACCGGAGCGCACAGAACGCTACGAAAGCATTACCCGCACGCATTATTGAAAATCGGGACGTGGATGCACAAACCAAACAAACAAACAAATAAAAAAACCTTGCGTAACTTCGTGACGCAAAGACATGGCCACGCGCCTATTCGGTCTCGACAGCAGGCGCCGTGCCTCCGAAATGCGGGGCGGTGGTTTTCACCACCAGCTCGCGTGGTCGTAAATTGTGTTCCCCACTGTACTTGCGTCTAATTTCAACGTATTGTTTCGGGTCACAGCCGAATAAAGTCCAGCTAGATGAAGAAAGAGCCATAATTTGTACATTTAGGGCACCAATCGGCTACCATCAATGTTCGTGTCTCTTGTATGTAATCACCGTAGTGTGGAAGTGTTTCGGAACGTCATTAGATCGCGAATAACATAGATGGCATAAAGTATACGCGTACGATCAACAAGTCTGGGTGTCCACTAAGCAAGAAACTGGACGTGAGTCGTTCTAACTCAACTAATAGAGGGAATACTACCCTGAGCACAGAAAAGTTTACGCACGAGGTATTAGTATGGCTTTTTTTAACAGTAAAAACGGAATGAATCCTTGTGGTCACCTTGTGAAAGCCGTTGTATTTCCCACTACCGCAATGAAAAGTTGCTCCCTTAAGGTTCACATATCCTGAGTTGCTCATCTAGAGACGTTCTGCAGGGCTCGTTCGTTTGGTATAATTGTGTGAGAACAGAAAAGCTATATGAACAAGATTGGGAGGGCCTCTGTCATTAATTTGGCAGAAGCGTGTCGTAAATCATTAATATCAAGGAAAAGCACTGGCATAAACACGAAATTATTTTTGAGGCGTGCTTCCAAGAATGGAAGTGGGATAAGAACCCACGCCAAAATTTGTGGACCGGGAGTTGTCTGGTTCATACCTCGCGTGATATATTCAGCATGCTTGGTCACAGAAAATTTTTCTGTGTCTGTTGTAATACCACATGGTTATGAGCTATAGTTAAAGATATAGTTCTAAAGCTCAATGTCTTTAATGTGTGTTGTAAAAAGTTTCGTAGATGTAATAATTATTATAAGAGTGTTGAAAGCATAGTGTATTGTAAGAAAAAAAGCGTATAAATTAGGTACTGATTTCATTGCGCGACAGTACTTCAGTCGAGTGCGGAAGTATCAGGTTTGAATGTTATGTCACATGTGTCTTTTAGACAAATGTAATCTTATCCACATATTTCGCACAACTTTTTAAGTCACGCCTTTAGGAAGATACGTCATCAGCTTCCAAAAGATCTCCCTTAAAGATATAAGTGTTACCCAAGAAGCCGCACACGTTGCAATAGAATTCAAATTGTCGAAGAGCAGAAGAATGGCGGGGAATTCTCGCATGACGGCGACATTGTGTATTGTTAAGGTATGGAATTCAGTAGGGTGAATCACGCTTATGTTCATTGCTTTAGGTATCATGCATTATCTAAAAAAGATAACGCTATAAAGCCCCGTATCAATCTTTGTATGATTAGGTAAAGCGCCGTTAGTGACGTCAGTTTTATTGGTAATACCGCAGTTTTTTAACACGTACACAGGGCTTCGTAAACAATAAAACGGGGTTTAAAAGCCAGTAATAAAAAACGCAATTTTTTTAACCACCCTATTTTTTTTTTATTTTGCAGCTCACCCACATTTATAAATCTGTAACGACACCTGCTTGATTAATTCAGCCATAATAATCGTGAGCTTTGTAATCAGGTTGTGTCCACTGCAGAATGACCGCTCATGCAGACTTCCAACACTTCTACTGTGTCAACCAAATCTCCCCTTCGCACAGATTTTTTACCTCTGCCCTACACCCAGTCGTTTCTCGCATTCCGTGTCTCAACCTATCATTCCGAAGCCAATTATCTTATTACCAAGGTAAAAAGATTGGTTCTTTGTCTGCAAATCCGCCTTACAACGTTTGACCTAGTAAATGCAGCAATGAGCCATCAGCATTTCGCGGGAGCATAATACGAGTAAATTGCTGCAGGCGGCAAAGTTTCGCTATGGCCTCATCAGAACAAAAAAAGCATGTTTTACGGTCGACAGTTTTATTCCCGCGGATGGCTGAATCATGAACTTCTATTAAGAAGTTAAGCCACTCCGACGATTACACATACCGGGTGACTGGGAAGCAGATTTAGTCCGCGGAACACTCTTGTTGGCTCCCATTTTGTGACCTTCCTGTCGATTCCACTTCAACGGTGGCGGCACAGCTTATTTGCCTTCTGAAAAAAGTCAATGTTAACGTAAAGAACATTGGCTGCATCCGAACATAGGCTATGTCAAACGATCAGCGGACCTGAAACGAACAAAAATTTTGAAGTACGTGGCAAATGTTGTCAGGATAGCTTAACTCTTCCATGTGCTGAATTTTTTTTATCATATAGTCAGTAAGTTTCTGTACAACCGTTGTAATTTTGGCTTGAAAGGAGAGGTGGATTTTTTAACACTTCCTTTCAAGCGTGGCGCTGCTCAATATATGTAAGTGCAAATGAGTTTATTTTCCCTTTCTTCGGTATTGAATGTGTTAATATAATTCGCAGTGGGTAATCTATTTTCTCGCACTTTAAACGATAGTGCTACATATAAGCCGGGGATCAGAGCCATGGGTTCAAAAAACTGAAGGTGAGTTCCGCGTATGGATTAGTATATACAAATCCTGAAAAGCCAAGCTTGTTTTTTCATGCGTCTTAACACGGCCCCTGCCAACTGACATATCCTATATACGCTCTACACTTATCTCAGTGGCGGAGTACACACAGTGACCCACTGATGAAAGGAATCATAAAAATGCTGCTCGTTCCGCTTGATGACATAACATCTTTTCTAGAGGGACACAAAACTCCACCTGATATTTCCTGCTGTCTGCTTATCTTCGAGGTGCTCACATATCGAGCTATAGAACGTTTTCTTCCTCGTTCTGCCAATAAGTGGAGCGGGGTAACTCAGTACTCTTGCATATGAAAAATGTGGTCATACATCCAGATCAACTCTGACAGAGGTTATTATCATGAAGGCGAGGAAGCTTCATGAGGTACGCTGTTACGAACGTTCCCGTAAGAGAAAGGACGCTCTTCGAGCGTGGCATTCACAATCATTTTAGGGGCATAATTTGCAATTGCCATAAAACATGCGTCATCGTTTTCTTCATTTCCCATCGATTTCACCCACCGTGCTTTTCTAAGCCCACGCACTTCGAAAGCGTGCTATTTTGCCCTAACTGACTGACTGAAAAAACATTTCTTTACAGAAGTTTTTACAGGGACGGTGGGGAGCGGTCCTTAAGGGGGCGCCCCGTACAAAGACTAGGTGGGCTCCCCCTTACTGGAGCCCAATGGCGTCGGCCGCGGCTCGAGCCCGCCCGACCAGGGCCCACTGGGCCCTCAGGTCAGACCAGCCGAACAGCGCTGCCTCCCAGTTCTCCCGGGAGGAGTTCGGTAGAGGGGGTAGGTTTGGGGTTTTTTGGCACGCACACACCATGTGGAAAATGTCACAGGAATCTTCCTTAGAGTGCGGGCACTTCCCTATGCAAGCGGTGTCGAAGTGTTTTAAGACTGCCTGGCACAAGACAGTGTTGGTATAAAGGCGAAGGAGGATGCGCTCCTCCCCCTACGTCAGGCCCCTACAGGGCTTGGGATAGACGGAATGGCCAGATTGATAAAACTGTGTGATGTCCTTAAAGGTGCAAGCGGGATTGAGTTCTAGGTCTGGATCGGTAGGGGATAAGGATGGTGCCCGGAGAGTGAGCGCGCGCGCAGCGGCGTCAGCCGCCTCGTTGCCTTCAAGGCCCGTGTGAGCCGGAGCCCATATGATCGTTCAATTTGGGGGTTGGGGCACCCAGGTAGTTACTGTTTTGCAGAATTTTGTAAGCGAAATACGGAATGAACCCGTGTTCGATATTGCGGCAGGCACCCCTTGAGTCGGTGATAATGACCCGTGAGTTCTAATCTGCGGTGGCTAGCGCGACGGCAATCTCCTCCGCGTGTGTAACATTGTGTGCACGGAAAGTGAGTACGTTTACTGCCGCGTTTTGGTGGAAGACCATGGCCGTGTTCCAACCCCCGTGGTGCGGCCCGGAGGCGTCTAGGTAAAAGACTCCGGTTTTACGACCACAGTAGCGAGCCAATGCTTCTGCCCGCGCGACGCGTCGGCCACTGTGGTCATCTCCTGTCATGTTGGCAGGAAGAGGACGCACATGCAGGGCGTTTCTGCAGACTTCAGGAATGTGCAGGCGCTTTCCACATGTATTTGGTGATGGATGCGTAGCCGGGCAAGAAGGCGGCAACCCGACGGCGTCTTAGAGAGTCTAGTGTATTGATTCCTCAAATGCGCCTCACGCAGCTCCTTGAATGTGTTCCCCTTTTGAAGGCCTAGAAGGTGCTCGTTGGAGGTGTGGAGCGGAAGGTCGAGAGCGCGCTTGTAGATTTTACGGAGAATGACATCGATTACCTACACGTCAAACCTGCGTAGGTGGAGGTATGGAACCGAGTACAGGACTCGGCTGGTTACGAATGCATGTGCCAACCGCAAGGCATCTTTGCATCGTAACCCCCCGTGCTTATTGGAAACCCGGGGGATCATCCGGCTCACCTGGTCCCCAACTTTACGCAATTTGGCCAATGTCGGGTCTGCTCTGCGATGTTTGTGAATGAAGAGACCCAATACTCTCATCTCATCGCGTTCGGGTATGGTTCCGCTGTGAATGGACAGGTTGATTTTGGTGGTGCACTTCTGTGAGGGGTGTATGTGCACCAATACCGATTTGGACGGGGAGCACTGAAGGCCAAAGCGACGGGCGTAGTCATCCATGATGTCCGCCACTTCCTGCAGGTTGGCCTCCATGTCTCCTTCCGAACCGTGTGACGCCCAGGTGGTGATGTCGTCGGCATACAGGGCATGCCGGATGCCTTCGACTTTCGCAAGCTGAGCAGGGAGGCTTATCATTGCCAGATTGAATAGGAGGGGCGAGAGGACCACTCCCTGCGGGGTCCCTAGCGTACATAATTGGTAAGGGCCGTGCTCGATGTCCTGAATTCAAATATAT